>NC_064041.1:12007026-12037605 GCF_932526225.1 Nematostella vectensis | reverse complement strand
GTAGACGAAAGATCTCGGTGATATTTTAGACTTTTATAGCGGTGCGGTGAGAACGTACGCACGCACTAGCGCGGTAAAAATGTCTCATTGCACTCGCAAAGACGCTGTATCAAGCGAATACTGCTCGTACGTGATAGCACTACGTTCATGACTGATCATCACATGTGATCTTAGGAGGCAGAAGGGCCTAAAACCGAGTCCGTCACCCACATGGCGGAGGCCTAGAATGATAAACGCTCCCTGTAGTCCGAGCCAGATTCTGCATCGCTTCTCGGCCTTTTGGCTAAGATCAAGTGTAGTATCTGTTCTTATCAGCTTAATATCTGATACGCTGCTCATTGAGTAGCTCATATATTAAACTGATTTTTGGAAACTGGCTGTGGAATAAGCGGCTTGCTGCGTCCCAGCCACGGGTTGTCTCGGTATTGCACTACCTCCGAGTACGGCCCCCTTCCCTTTCGGGAAGACACATTCAAGCAACACCTCGAGCATCATTTACGTGCTGTTCATGCGAGCTATAGCGGGAGAGATCAATAAGAGACAGGATCGTCATTAAGACGACGGGTCATAATCACCGCGATGCACCGTTCCCACATGGAGGATGAAATCAGCCGGGGACAGTCGGTGTACAGGGACGCCAAATAAACTCATACTTACCTGACGCGGGAGGTTTACCGTGATCACCAAGGCGGTCCTCTCAGGGTGAGGCCCTCTCATTGCACTTCGATTGGGTTGACCCCTGCGATTACCCCAAATGTGGGTAACTCGAGCGTATAATTTCTGGTAGTGGGGACCTGCGTTCGCGCTAGTCCCCGAACAATACGAATCAAGTGTAATCACAACACAATCACAACGAGCGACTCGTGAAGCACGGACTTCACACCGCTTGTAATCAGTCAACTATTGTAAAATTTCTAACTTCTAATAGCGAACAACTTGCTCTCACATTACCGTCATGGTGGGCAGAGGCTTTAGTCGTGTTTGGTCTGCATTCTAGCGGTGTTTTTGCGATGAAACGAGCGAAGGTGAGCTGTGTTTTGATCAGTTGTTGCTAACCGGCGATGAAAGTTCAGTGCGACTGTTTCGTCACTAAAATAGAACAGTGGAATACGCGCGCTGCTTTGCAACCTTCGCGCTTTATTATAGTGAGTGAAAACATGATCTCGAAAAGCATTTATTTGGACAAGGTTTACGCTATGAATGGCATCTCAGCTTGTATGAGATGCTAGCTGAGTAATGTTCGTGTTCACTCGCGGTGTAAACGCGCGACCAATGCGATAATACTGCGCACTTTCTCTCATAGTATTTTACTGCATTGAGAGACATTTCCTATGCGAGTACTAACGCTCTTACAGGCTTTCACAATCCACTGATCTGATCGCTTGTAATATTATGACTCTACTTGAATCTGCTGAACGTTTGCGAACGTTTACGACCGCGATTTTGATTACAATACGGTCGCTGAGTATGCCTGAATTGTCTATAGATCGAGTTGAGAACGCATACAACTGAGGGATTTCTTTAGCTTAGACAATGACCAACCTGCACTAACTTTTTCTTTATAGTTTAGAAAAAAAATGAAAAAGAAATGCCTACAGCACGCGGTATTCCCAGGCGGTCACCCATCCAAGTACTAACCGCGCCCAATCGAGCTTAACTTCGGTGATCGGACGAGAACCGGTGTTTTCTCGATGGTATGGCCGTAGACGAAAGATCTCGGTGATATTTTAGACTTTTATAGCGGTGCGGTGAGAACGTACGCACGCACTAGCGCGGTAAAAATGTCTCATTGCACTCGCAAAGACGCTGTATCAAGCGAATACTGCTCGTACGTGATAGCACTACGTTCATGACTGATCATCACATGTGATCTTAGGAGGCAGAAGGGCCTAAAACCGAGTCCGTCACCCACATGGCGGAGGCCTAGAATGATAAACGCTCCCTGTAGTCCGAGCCAGATTCTGCATCGCTTCTCGGCCTTTTGGCTAAGATCAAGTGTAGTATCTGTTCTTATCAGCTTAATATCTGATACGCTGCTCATTGAGTAGCTCATATATTAAACTGATTTTTGGAAACTGGCTGTGGAATAAGCGGCTTGCTGCGTCCCAGCCACGGGTTGTCTCGGTATTGCACTACCTCCGAGTACGGCCCCCTTCCCTTTCGGGAAGACACATTCAAGCAACACCTCGAGCATCATTTACGTGCTGTTCATGCGAGCTATAGCGGGAGAGATCAATAAGAGACAGGATCGTCATTAAGACGACGGGTCATAATCACCGCGATGCACCGTTCCCACATGGAGGATGAAATCAGCCGGGGACAGTCGGTGTACAGGGACGCCAAATAAACTCATACTTACCTGACGCGGGAGGTTTACCGTGATCACCAAGGCGGTCCTCTCAGGGTGAGGCCCTCTCATTGCACTTCGATTGGGTTGACCCCTGCGATTACCCCAAATGTGGGTAACTCGAGCGTATAATTTCTGGTAGTGGGGACCTGCGTTCGCGCTAGTCCCCGAACAATACGAATCAAGTGTAATCACAACACAATCACAACGAGCGACTCGTGAAGCACGGACTTCACACCGCTTGTAATCAGTCAACTATTGTAAAATTTCTAACTTCTAATAGCGAACAACTTGCTCTCACATTACCGTCATGGTGGGCAGAGGCTTTAGTCGTGTTTGGTCTGCATTCTAGCGGTGTTTTTGCGATGAAACGAGCGAAGGTGAGCTGTGTTTTGATCAGTTGTTGCTAACCGGCGATGAAAGTTCAGTGCGACTGTTTCGTCACTAAAATAGAACAGTGGAATACGCGCGCTGCTTTGCAACCTTCGCGCTTTATTATAGTGAGTGAAAACATGATCTCGAAAAGCATTTATTTGGACAAGGTTTACGCTATGAATGGCATCTCAGCTTGTATGAGATGCTAGCTGAGTAATGTTCGTGTTCACTCGCGGTGTAAACGCGCGACCAATGCGATAATACTGCGCACTTTCTCTCATAGTATTTTACTGCATTGAGAGACATTTCCTATGCGAGTACTAACGCTCTTACAGGCTTTCACAATCCACTGATCTGATCGCTTGTAATATTATGACTCTACTTGAATCTGCTGAACGTTTGCGAACGTTTACGACCGCGATTTTGATTACAATACGGTCGCTGAGTATGCCTGAATTGTCTATAGATCGAGTTGAGAACGCATACAACTGAGGGATTTCTTTAGCTTAGACAATGACCAACCTGCACTAACTTTTTCTTTATAGTTTAGAAAAAAAATGAAAAAGAAATGCCTACAGCACGCGGTATTCCCAGGCGGTCACCCATCCAAGTACTAACCGCGCCCAATCGAGCTTAACTTCGGTGATCGGACGAGAACCGGTGTTTTCTCGATGGTATGGCCGTAGACGAAAGATCTCGGTGATATTTTAGACTTTTATAGCGGTGCGGTGAGAACGTACGCACGCACTAGCGCGGTAAAAATGTCTCATTGCACTCGCAAAGACGCTGTATCAAGCGAATACTGCTCGTACGTGATAGCACTACGTTCATGACTGATCATCACATGTGATCTTAGGAGGCAGAAGGGCCTAAAACCGAGTCCGTCACCCACATGGCGGAGGCCTAGAATGATAAACGCTCCCTGTAGTCCGAGCCAGATTCTGCATCGCTTCTCGGCCTTTTGGCTAAGATCAAGTGTAGTATCTGTTCTTATCAGCTTAATATCTGATACGCTGCTCATTGAGTAGCTCATATATTAAACTGATTTTTGGAAACTGGCTGTGGAATAAGCGGCTTGCTGCGTCCCAGCCACGGGTTGTCTCGGTATTGCACTACCTCCGAGTACGGCCCCCTTCCCTTTCGGGAAGACACATTCAAGCAACACCTCGAGCATCATTTACGTGCTGTTCATGCGAGCTATAGCGGGAGAGATCAATAAGAGACAGGATCGTCATTAAGACGACGGGTCATAATCACCGCGATGCACCGTTCCCACATGGAGGATGAAATCAGCCGGGGACAGTCGGTGTACAGGGACGCCAAATAAACTCATACTTACCTGACGCGGGAGGTTTACCGTGATCACCAAGGCGGTCCTCTCAGGGTGAGGCCCTCTCATTGCACTTCGATTGGGTTGACCCCTGCGATTACCCCAAATGTGGGTAACTCGAGCGTATAATTTCTGGTAGTGGGGACCTGCGTTCGCGCTAGTCCCCGAACAATACGAATCAAGTGTAATCACAACACAATCACAACGAGCGACTCGTGAAGCACGGACTTCACACCGCTTGTAATCAGTCAACTATTGTAAAATTTCTAACTTCTAATAGCGAACAACTTGCTCTCACATTACCGTCATGGTGGGCAGAGGCTTTAGTCGTGTTTGGTCTGCATTCTAGCGGTGTTTTTGCGATGAAACGAGCGAAGGTGAGCTGTGTTTTGATCAGTTGTTGCTAACCGGCGATGAAAGTTCAGTGCGACTGTTTCGTCACTAAAATAGAACAGTGGAATACGCGCGCTGCTTTGCAACCTTCGCGCTTTATTATAGTGAGTGAAAACATGATCTCGAAAAGCATTTATTTGGACAAGGTTTACGCTATGAATGGCATCTCAGCTTGTATGAGATGCTAGCTGAGTAATGTTCGTGTTCACTCGCGGTGTAAACGCGCGACCAATGCGATAATACTGCGCACTTTCTCTCATAGTATTTTACTGCATTGAGAGACATTTCCTATGCGAGTACTAACGCTCTTACAGGCTTTCACAATCCACTGATCTGATCGCTTGTAATATTATGACTCTACTTGAATCTGCTGAACGTTTGCGAACGTTTACGACCGCGATTTTGATTACAATACGGTCGCTGAGTATGCCTGAATTGTCTATAGATCGAGTTGAGAACGCATACAACTGAGGGATTTCTTTAGCTTAGACAATGACCAACCTGCACTAACTTTTTCTTTATAGTTTAGAAAAAAAATGAAAAAGAAATGCCTACAGCACGCGGTATTCCCAGGCGGTCACCCATCCAAGTACTAACCGCGCCCAATCGAGCTTAACTTCGGTGATCGGACGAGAACCGGTGTTTTCTCGATGGTATGGCCGTAGACGAAAGATCTCGGTGATATTTTAGACTTTTATAGCGGTGCGGTGAGAACGTACGCACGCACTAGCGCGGTAAAAATGTCTCATTGCACTCGCAAAGACGCTGTATCAAGCGAATACTGCTCGTACGTGATAGCACTACGTTCATGACTGATCATCACATGTGATCTTAGGAGGCAGAAGGGCCTAAAACCGAGTCCGTCACCCACATGGCGGAGGCCTAGAATGATAAACGCTCCCTGTAGTCCGAGCCAGATTCTGCATCGCTTCTCGGCCTTTTGGCTAAGATCAAGTGTAGTATCTGTTCTTATCAGCTTAATATCTGATACGCTGCTCATTGAGTAGCTCATATATTAAACTGATTTTTGGAAACTGGCTGTGGAATAAGCGGCTTGCTGCGTCCCAGCCACGGGTTGTCTCGGTATTGCACTACCTCCGAGTACGGCCCCCTTCCCTTTCGGGAAGACACATTCAAGCAACACCTCGAGCATCATTTACGTGCTGTTCATGCGAGCTATAGCGGGAGAGATCAATAAGAGACAGGATCGTCATTAAGACGACGGGTCATAATCACCGCGATGCACCGTTCCCACATGGAGGATGAAATCAGCCGGGGACAGTCGGTGTACAGGGACGCCAAATAAACTCATACTTACCTGACGCGGGAGGTTTACCGTGATCACCAAGGCGGTCCTCTCAGGGTGAGGCCCTCTCATTGCACTTCGATTGGGTTGACCCCTGCGATTACCCCAAATGTGGGTAACTCGAGCGTATAATTTCTGGTAGTGGGGACCTGCGTTCGCGCTAGTCCCCGAACAATACGAATCAAGTGTAATCACAACACAATCACAACGAGCGACTCGTGAAGCACGGACTTCACACCGCTTGTAATCAGTCAACTATTGTAAAATTTCTAACTTCTAATAGCGAACAACTTGCTCTCACATTACCGTCATGGTGGGCAGAGGCTTTAGTCGTGTTTGGTCTGCATTCTAGCGGTGTTTTTGCGATGAAACGAGCGAAGGTGAGCTGTGTTTTGATCAGTTGTTGCTAACCGGCGATGAAAGTTCAGTGCGACTGTTTCGTCACTAAAATAGAACAGTGGAATACGCGCGCTGCTTTGCAACCTTCGCGCTTTATTATAGTGAGTGAAAACATGATCTCGAAAAGCATTTATTTGGACAAGGTTTACGCTATGAATGGCATCTCAGCTTGTATGAGATGCTAGCTGAGTAATGTTCGTGTTCACTCGCGGTGTAAACGCGCGACCAATGCGATAATACTGCGCACTTTCTCTCATAGTATTTTACTGCATTGAGAGACATTTCCTATGCGAGTACTAACGCTCTTACAGGCTTTCACAATCCACTGATCTGATCGCTTGTAATATTATGACTCTACTTGAATCTGCTGAACGTTTGCGAACGTTTACGACCGCGATTTTGATTACAATACGGTCGCTGAGTATGCCTGAATTGTCTATAGATCGAGTTGAGAACGCATACAACTGAGGGATTTCTTTAGCTTAGACAATGACCAACCTGCACTAACTTTTTCTTTATAGTTTAGAAAAAAAATGAAAAAGAAATGCCTACAGCACGCGGTATTCCCAGGCGGTCACCCATCCAAGTACTAACCGCGCCCAATCGAGCTTAACTTCGGTGATCGGACGAGAACCGGTGTTTTCTCGATGGTATGGCCGTAGACGAAAGATCTCGGTGATATTTTAGACTTTTATAGCGGTGCGGTGAGAACGTACGCACGCACTAGCGCGGTAAAAATGTCTCATTGCACTCGCAAAGACGCTGTATCAAGCGAATACTGCTCGTACGTGATAGCACTACGTTCATGACTGATCATCACATGTGATCTTAGGAGGCAGAAGGGCCTAAAACCGAGTCCGTCACCCACATGGCGGAGGCCTAGAATGATAAACGCTCCCTGTAGTCCGAGCCAGATTCTGCATCGCTTCTCGGCCTTTTGGCTAAGATCAAGTGTAGTATCTGTTCTTATCAGCTTAATATCTGATACGCTGCTCATTGAGTAGCTCATATATTAAACTGATTTTTGGAAACTGGCTGTGGAATAAGCGGCTTGCTGCGTCCCAGCCACGGGTTGTCTCGGTATTGCACTACCTCCGAGTACGGCCCCCTTCCCTTTCGGGAAGACACATTCAAGCAACACCTCGAGCATCATTTACGTGCTGTTCATGCGAGCTATAGCGGGAGAGATCAATAAGAGACAGGATCGTCATTAAGACGACGGGTCATAATCACCGCGATGCACCGTTCCCACATGGAGGATGAAATCAGCCGGGGACAGTCGGTGTACAGGGACGCCAAATAAACTCATACTTACCTGACGCGGGAGGTTTACCGTGATCACCAAGGCGGTCCTCTCAGGGTGAGGCCCTCTCATTGCACTTCGATTGGGTTGACCCCTGCGATTACCCCAAATGTGGGTAACTCGAGCGTATAATTTCTGGTAGTGGGGACCTGCGTTCGCGCTAGTCCCCGAACAATACGAATCAAGTGTAATCACAACACAATCACAACGAGCGACTCGTGAAGCACGGACTTCACACCGCTTGTAATCAGTCAACTATTGTAAAATTTCTAACTTCTAATAGCGAACAACTTGCTCTCACATTACCGTCATGGTGGGCAGAGGCTTTAGTCGTGTTTGGTCTGCATTCTAGCGGTGTTTTTGCGATGAAACGAGCGAAGGTGAGCTGTGTTTTGATCAGTTGTTGCTAACCGGCGATGAAAGTTCAGTGCGACTGTTTCGTCACTAAAATAGAACAGTGGAATACGCGCGCTGCTTTGCAACCTTCGCGCTTTATTATAGTGAGTGAAAACATGATCTCGAAAAGCATTTATTTGGACAAGGTTTACGCTATGAATGGCATCTCAGCTTGTATGAGATGCTAGCTGAGTAATGTTCGTGTTCACTCGCGGTGTAAACGCGCGACCAATGCGATAATACTGCGCACTTTCTCTCATAGTATTTTACTGCATTGAGAGACATTTCCTATGCGAGTACTAACGCTCTTACAGGCTTTCACAATCCACTGATCTGATCGCTTGTAATATTATGACTCTACTTGAATCTGCTGAACGTTTGCGAACGTTTACGACCGCGATTTTGATTACAATACGGTCGCTGAGTATGCCTGAATTGTCTATAGATCGAGTTGAGAACGCATACAACTGAGGGATTTCTTTAGCTTAGACAATGACCAACCTGCACTAACTTTTTCTTTATAGTTTAGAAAAAAAATGAAAAAGAAATGCCTACAGCACGCGGTATTCCCAGGCGGTCACCCATCCAAGTACTAACCGCGCCCAATCGAGCTTAACTTCGGTGATCGGACGAGAACCGGTGTTTTCTCGATGGTATGGCCGTAGACGAAAGATCTCGGTGATATTTTAGACTTTTATAGCGGTGCGGTGAGAACGTACGCACGCACTAGCGCGGTAAAAATGTCTCATTGCACTCGCAAAGACGCTGTATCAAGCGAATACTGCTCGTACGTGATAGCACTACGTTCATGACTGATCATCACATGTGATCTTAGGAGGCAGAAGGGCCTAAAACCGAGTCCGTCACCCACATGGCGGAGGCCTAGAATGATAAACGCTCCCTGTAGTCCGAGCCAGATTCTGCATCGCTTCTCGGCCTTTTGGCTAAGATCAAGTGTAGTATCTGTTCTTATCAGCTTAATATCTGATACGCTGCTCATTGAGTAGCTCATATATTAAACTGATTTTTGGAAACTGGCTGTGGAATAAGCGGCTTGCTGCGTCCCAGCCACGGGTTGTCTCGGTATTGCACTACCTCCGAGTACGGCCCCCTTCCCTTTCGGGAAGACACATTCAAGCAACACCTCGAGCATCATTTACGTGCTGTTCATGCGAGCTATAGCGGGAGAGATCAATAAGAGACAGGATCGTCATTAAGACGACGGGTCATAATCACCGCGATGCACCGTTCCCACATGGAGGATGAAATCAGCCGGGGACAGTCGGTGTACAGGGACGCCAAATAAACTCATACTTACCTGACGCGGGAGGTTTACCGTGATCACCAAGGCGGTCCTCTCAGGGTGAGGCCCTCTCATTGCACTTCGATTGGGTTGACCCCTGCGATTACCCCAAATGTGGGTAACTCGAGCGTATAATTTCTGGTAGTGGGGACCTGCGTTCGCGCTAGTCCCCGAACAATACGAATCAAGTGTAATCACAACACAATCACAACGAGCGACTCGTGAAGCACGGACTTCACACCGCTTGTAATCAGTCAACTATTGTAAAATTTCTAACTTCTAATAGCGAACAACTTGCTCTCACATTACCGTCATGGTGGGCAGAGGCTTTAGTCGTGTTTGGTCTGCATTCTAGCGGTGTTTTTGCGATGAAACGAGCGAAGGTGAGCTGTGTTTTGATCAGTTGTTGCTAACCGGCGATGAAAGTTCAGTGCGACTGTTTCGTCACTAAAATAGAACAGTGGAATACGCGCGCTGCTTTGCAACCTTCGCGCTTTATTATAGTGAGTGAAAACATGATCTCGAAAAGCATTTATTTGGACAAGGTTTACGCTATGAATGGCATCTCAGCTTGTATGAGATGCTAGCTGAGTAATGTTCGTGTTCACTCGCGGTGTAAACGCGCGACCAATGCGATAATACTGCGCACTTTCTCTCATAGTATTTTACTGCATTGAGAGACATTTCCTATGCGAGTACTAACGCTCTTACAGGCTTTCACAATCCACTGATCTGATCGCTTGTAATATTATGACTCTACTTGAATCTGCTGAACGTTTGCGAACGTTTACGACCGCGATTTTGATTACAATACGGTCGCTGAGTATGCCTGAATTGTCTATAGATCGAGTTGAGAACGCATACAACTGAGGGATTTCTTTAGCTTAGACAATGACCAACCTGCACTAACTTTTTCTTTATAGTTTAGAAAAAAAATGAAAAAGAAATGCCTACAGCACGCGGTATTCCCAGGCGGTCACCCATCCAAGTACTAACCGCGCCCAATCGAGCTTAACTTCGGTGATCGGACGAGAACCGGTGTTTTCTCGATGGTATGGCCGTAGACGAAAGATCTCGGTGATATTTTAGACTTTTATAGCGGTGCGGTGAGAACGTACGCACGCACTAGCGCGGTAAAAATGTCTCATTGCACTCGCAAAGACGCTGTATCAAGCGAATACTGCTCGTACGTGATAGCACTACGTTCATGACTGATCATCACATGTGATCTTAGGAGGCAGAAGGGCCTAAAACCGAGTCCGTCACCCACATGGCGGAGGCCTAGAATGATAAACGCTCCCTGTAGTCCGAGCCAGATTCTGCATCGCTTCTCGGCCTTTTGGCTAAGATCAAGTGTAGTATCTGTTCTTATCAGCTTAATATCTGATACGCTGCTCATTGAGTAGCTCATATATTAAACTGATTTTTGGAAACTGGCTGTGGAATAAGCGGCTTGCTGCGTCCCAGCCACGGGTTGTCTCGGTATTGCACTACCTCCGAGTACGGCCCCCTTCCCTTTCGGGAAGACACATTCAAGCAACACCTCGAGCATCATTTACGTGCTGTTCATGCGAGCTATAGCGGGAGAGATCAATAAGAGACAGGATCGTCATTAAGACGACGGGTCATAATCACCGCGATGCACCGTTCCCACATGGAGGATGAAATCAGCCGGGGACAGTCGGTGTACAGGGACGCCAAATAAACTCATACTTACCTGACGCGGGAGGTTTACCGTGATCACCAAGGCGGTCCTCTCAGGGTGAGGCCCTCTCATTGCACTTCGATTGGGTTGACCCCTGCGATTACCCCAAATGTGGGTAACTCGAGCGTATAATTTCTGGTAGTGGGGACCTGCGTTCGCGCTAGTCCCCGAACAATACGAATCAAGTGTAATCACAACACAATCACAACGAGCGACTCGTGAAGCACGGACTTCACACCGCTTGTAATCAGTCAACTATTGTAAAATTTCTAACTTCTAATAGCGAACAACTTGCTCTCACATTACCGTCATGGTGGGCAGAGGCTTTAGTCGTGTTTGGTCTGCATTCTAGCGGTGTTTTTGCGATGAAACGAGCGAAGGTGAGCTGTGTTTTGATCAGTTGTTGCTAACCGGCGATGAAAGTTCAGTGCGACTGTTTCGTCACTAAAATAGAACAGTGGAATACGCGCGCTGCTTTGCAACCTTCGCGCTTTATTATAGTGAGTGAAAACATGATCTCGAAAAGCATTTATTTGGACAAGGTTTACGCTATGAATGGCATCTCAGCTTGTATGAGATGCTAGCTGAGTAATGTTCGTGTTCACTCGCGGTGTAAACGCGCGACCAATGCGATAATACTGCGCACTTTCTCTCATAGTATTTTACTGCATTGAGAGACATTTCCTATGCGAGTACTAACGCTCTTACAGGCTTTCACAATCCACTGATCTGATCGCTTGTAATATTATGACTCTACTTGAATCTGCTGAACGTTTGCGAACGTTTACGACCGCGATTTTGATTACAATACGGTCGCTGAGTATGCCTGAATTGTCTATAGATCGAGTTGAGAACGCATACAACTGAGGGATTTCTTTAGCTTAGACAATGACCAACCTGCACTAACTTTTTCTTTATAGTTTAGAAAAAAAATGAAAAAGAAATGCCTACAGCACGCGGTATTCCCAGGCGGTCACCCATCCAAGTACTAACCGCGCCCAATCGAGCTTAACTTCGGTGATCGGACGAGAACCGGTGTTTTCTCGATGGTATGGCCGTAGACGAAAGATCTCGGTGATATTTTAGACTTTTATAGCGGTGCGGTGAGAACGTACGCACGCACTAGCGCGGTAAAAATGTCTCATTGCACTCGCAAAGACGCTGTATCAAGCGAATACTGCTCGTACGTGATAGCACTACGTTCATGACTGATCATCACATGTGATCTTAGGAGGCAGAAGGGCCTAAAACCGAGTCCGTCACCCACATGGCGGAGGCCTAGAATGATAAACGCTCCCTGTAGTCCGAGCCAGATTCTGCATCGCTTCTCGGCCTTTTGGCTAAGATCAAGTGTAGTATCTGTTCTTATCAGCTTAATATCTGATACGCTGCTCATTGAGTAGCTCATATATTAAACTGATTTTTGGAAACTGGCTGTGGAATAAGCGGCTTGCTGCGTCCCAGCCACGGGTTGTCTCGGTATTGCACTACCTCCGAGTACGGCCCCCTTCCCTTTCGGGAAGACACATTCAAGCAACACCTCGAGCATCATTTACGTGCTGTTCATGCGAGCTATAGCGGGAGAGATCAATAAGAGACAGGATCGTCATTAAGACGACGGGTCATAATCACCGCGATGCACCGTTCCCACATGGAGGATGAAATCAGCCGGGGACAGTCGGTGTACAGGGACGCCAAATAAACTCATACTTACCTGACGCGGGAGGTTTACCGTGATCACCAAGGCGGTCCTCTCAGGGTGAGGCCCTCTCATTGCACTTCGATTGGGTTGACCCCTGCGATTACCCCAAATGTGGGTAACTCGAGCGTATAATTTCTGGTAGTGGGGACCTGCGTTCGCGCTAGTCCCCGAACAATACGAATCAAGTGTAATCACAACACAATCACAACGAGCGACTCGTGAAGCACGGACTTCACACCGCTTGTAATCAGTCAACTATTGTAAAATTTCTAACTTCTAATAGCGAACAACTTGCTCTCACATTACCGTCATGGTGGGCAGAGGCTTTAGTCGTGTTTGGTCTGCATTCTAGCGGTGTTTTTGCGATGAAACGAGCGAAGGTGAGCTGTGTTTTGATCAGTTGTTGCTAACCGGCGATGAAAGTTCAGTGCGACTGTTTCGTCACTAAAATAGAACAGTGGAATACGCGCGCTGCTTTGCAACCTTCGCGCTTTATTATAGTGAGTGAAAACATGATCTCGAAAAGCATTTATTTGGACAAGGTTTACGCTATGAATGGCATCTCAGCTTGTATGAGATGCTAGCTGAGTAATGTTCGTGTTCACTCGCGGTGTAAACGCGCGACCAATGCGATAATACTGCGCACTTTCTCTCATAGTATTTTACTGCATTGAGAGACATTTCCTATGCGAGTACTAACGCTCTTACAGGCTTTCACAATCCACTGATCTGATCGCTTGTAATATTATGACTCTACTTGAATCTGCTGAACGTTTGCGAACGTTTACGACCGCGATTTTGATTACAATACGGTCGCTGAGTATGCCTGAATTGTCTATAGATCGAGTTGAGAACGCATACAACTGAGGGATTTCTTTAGCTTAGACAATGACCAACCTGCACTAACTTTTTCTTTATAGTTTAGAAAAAAAATGAAAAAGAAATGCCTACAGCACGCGGTATTCCCAGGCGGTCACCCATCCAAGTACTAACCGCGCCCAATCGAGCTTAACTTCGGTGATCGGACGAGAACCGGTGTTTTCTCGATGGTATGGCCGTAGACGAAAGATCTCGGTGATATTTTAGACTTTTATAGCGGTGCGGTGAGAACGTACGCACGCACTAGCGCGGTAAAAATGTCTCATTGCACTCGCAAAGACGCTGTATCAAGCGAATACTGCTCGTACGTGATAGCACTACGTTCATGACTGATCATCACATGTGATCTTAGGAGGCAGAAGGGCCTAAAACCGAGTCCGTCACCCACATGGCGGAGGCCTAGAATGATAAACGCTCCCTGTAGTCCGAGCCAGATTCTGCATCACTTCTCGGCCTTTTGGCTAAGATCAAGTGTAGTATCTGTTCTTATCAGCTTAATATCTGATACGCTGCTCATTGAGTAGCTCATATATTAAACTGATTTTTGGAAACTGGCTGTGGAATAAGCGGCTTGCTGCGTCCCAGCCACGGGTTGTCTCGGTATTGCACTACCTCCGAGTACGGCCCCCTTCCCTTTCGGGAAGACACATTCAAGCAACACCTCGAGCATCATTTACGTGCTGTTCATGCGAGCTATAGCGGGAGAGATCAATAAGAGACAGGATCGTCATTAAGACGACGGGTCATAATCACCGCGATGCACCGTTCCCACATGGAGGATGAAATCAGCCGGGGACAGTCGGTGTACAGGGACGCCAAATAAACTCATACTTACCTGACGCGGGAGGTTTACCGTGATCACCAAGGCGGTCCTCTCAGGGTGAGGCCCTCTCATTGCACTTCGATTGGGTTGACCCCTGCGATTACCCCAAATGTGGGTAACTCGAGCGTATAATTTCTGGTAGTGGGGACCTGCGTTCGCGCTAGTCCCCGAACAATACGAATCAAGTGTAATCACAACACAATCACAACGAGCGACTCGTGAAGCACGGACTTCACACCGCTTGTAATCAGTCAACTATTGTAAAATTTCTAACTTCTAATAGCGAACAACTTGCTCTCACATTACCGTCATGGTGGGCAGAGGCTTTAGTCGTGTTTGGTCTGCATTCTAGCGGTGTTTTTGCGATGAAACGAGCGAAGGTGAGCTGTGTTTTGATCAGTTGTTGCTAACCGGCGATGAAAGTTCAGTGCGACTGTTTCGTCACTAAAATAGAACAGTGGAATACGCGCGCTGCTTTGCAACCTTCGCGCTTTATTATAGTGAGTGAAAACATGATCTCGAAAAGCATTTATTTGGACAAGGTTTACGCTATGAATGGCATCTCAGCTTGTATGAGATGCTAGCTGAGTAATGTTCGTGTTCACTCGCGGTGTAAACGCGCGACCAATGCGATAATACTGCGCACTTTCTCTCATAGTATTTTACTGCATTGAGAGACATTTCCTATGCGAGTACTAACGCTCTTACAGGCTTTCACAATCCACTGATCTGATCGCTTGTAATATTATGACTCTACTTGAATCTGCTGAACGTTTGCGAACGTTTACGACCGCGATTTTGATTACAATACGGTCGCTGAGTATGCCTGAATTGTCTATAGATCGAGTTGAGAACGCATACAACTGAGGGATTTCTTTAGCTTAGACAATGACCAACCTGCACTAACTTTTTCTTTATAGTTTAGAAAAAAAATGAAAAAGAAATGCCTACAGCACGCGGTATTCCCAGGCGGTCACCCATCCAAGTACTAACCGCGCCCAATCGAGCTTAACTTCGGTGATCGGACGAGAACCGGTGTTTTCTCGATGGTATGGCCGTAGACGAAAGATCTCGGTGATATTTTAGACTTTTATAGCGGTGCGGTGAGAACGTACGCACGCACTAGCGCGGTAAAAATGTCTCATTGCACTCGCAAAGACGCTGTATCAAGCGAATACTGCTCGTACGTGATAGCACTACGTTCATGACTGATCATCACATGTGATCTTAGGAGGCAGAAGGGCCTAAAACCGAGTCCGTCACCC
This sequence comes from Nematostella vectensis, assembly GCF_932526225.1. NCBI lineage: Eukaryota > Metazoa > Cnidaria > Anthozoa > Actiniaria > Edwardsiidae > Nematostella > Nematostella vectensis. The sequence goes on along the minus strand of NC_064041.1, from coordinate 12,022,079 downwards.
ACATGGCGGAGGCCTAGAATGATAAACGCTCCCTGTAGTCCGAGCCAGATTCTGCATCGCTTCTCGGCCTTTTGGCTAAGATCAAGTGTAGTATCTGTTCTTATCAGCTTAATATCTGATACGCTGCTCATTGAGTAGCTCATATATTAAACTGATTTTTGGAAACTGGCTGTGGAATAAGCGGCTTGCTGCGTCCCAGCCACGGGTTGTCTCGGTATTGCACTACCTCCGAGTACGGCCCCCTTCCCTTTCGGGAAGACACATTCAAGCAACACCTCGAGCATCATTTACGTGCTGTTCATGCGAGCTATAGCGGGAGAGATCAATAAGAGACAGGATCGTCATTAAGACGACGGGTCATAATCACCGCGATGCACCGTTCCCACATGGAGGATGAAATCAGCCGGGGACAGTCGGTGTACAGGGACGCCAAATAAACTCATACTTACCTGACGCGGGAGGTTTACCGTGATCACCAAGGCGGTCCTCTCAGGGTGAGGCCCTCTCATTGCACTTCGATTGGGTTGACCCCTGCGATTACCCCAAATGTGGGTAACTCGAGCGTATAATTTCTGGTAGTGGGGACCTGCGTTCGCGCTAGTCCCCGAACAATACGAATCAAGTGTAATCACAACACAATCACAACGAGCGACTCGTGAAGCACGGACTTCACACCGCTTGTAATCAGTCAACTATTGTAAAATTTCTAACTTCTAATAGCGAACAACTTGCTCTCACATTACCGTCATGGTGGGCAGAGGCTTTAGTCGTGTTTGGTCTGCATTCTAGCGGTGTTTTTGCGATGAAACGAGCGAAGGTGAGCTGTGTTTTGATCAGTTGTTGCTAACCGGCGATGAAAGTTCAGTGCGACTGTTTCGTCACTAAAATAGAACAGTGGAATACGCGCGCTGCTTTGCAACCTTCGCGCTTTATTATAGTGAGTGAAAACATGATCTCGAAAAGCATTTATTTGGACAAGGTTTACGCTATGAATGGCATCTCAGCTTGTATGAGATGCTAGCTGAGTAATGTTCGTGTTCACTCGCGGTGTAAACGCGCGACCAATGCGATAATACTGCGCACTTTCTCTCATAGTATTTTACTGCATTGAGAGACATTTCCTATGCGAGTACTAACGCTCTTACAGGCTTTCACAATCCACTGATCTGATCGCTTGTAATATTATGACTCTACTTGAATCTGCTGAACGTTTGCGAACGTTTACGACCGCGATTTTGATTACAATACGGTCGCTGAGTATGCCTGAATTGTCTATAGATCGAGTTGAGAACGCATACAACTGAGGGATTTCTTTAGCTTAGACAATGACCAACCTGCACTAACTTTTTCTTTATAGTTTAGAAAAAAAATGAAAAAGAAATGCCTACAGCACGCGGTATTCCCAGGCGGTCACCCATCCAAGTACTAACCGCGCCCAATCGAGCTTAACTTCGGTGATCGGACGAGAACCGGTGTTTTCTCGATGGTATGGCCGTAGACGAAAGATCTCGGTGATATTTTAGACTTTTATAGCGGTGCGGTGAGAACGTACGCACGCACTAGCGCGGTAAAAATGTCTCATTGCACTCGCAAAGACGCTGTATCAAGCGAATACTGCTCGTACGTGATAGCACTACGTTCATGACTGATCATCACATGTGATCTTAGGAGGCAGAAGGGCCTAAAACCGAGTCCGTCACCCACATGGCGGAGGCCTAGAATGATAAACGCTCCCTGTAGTCCGAGCCAGATTCTGCATCGCTTCTCGGCCTTTTGGCTAAGATCAAGTGTAGTATCTGTTCTTATCAGCTTAATATCTGATACGCTGCTCATTGAGTAGCTCATATATTAAACTGATTTTTGGAAACTGGCTGTGGAATAAGCGGCTTGCTGCGTCCCAGCCACGGGTTGTCTCGGTATTGCACTACCTCCGAGTACGGCCCCCTTCCCTTTCGGGAAGACACATTCAAGCAACACCTCGAGCATCATTTACGTGCTGTTCATGCGAGCTATAGCGGGAGAGATCAATAAGAGACAGGATCGTCATTAAGACGACGGGTCATAATCACCGCGATGCACCGTTCCCACATGGAGGATGAAATCAGCCGGGGACAGTCGGTGTACAGGGACGCCAAATAAACTCATACTTACCTGACGCGGGAGGTTTACCGTGATCACCAAGGCGGTCCTCTCAGGGTGAGGCCCTCTCATTGCACTTCGATTGGGTTGACCCCTGCGATTACCCCAAATGTGGGTAACTCGAGCGTATAATTTCTGGTAGTGGGGACCTGCGTTCGCGCTAGTCCCCGAACAATACGAATCAAGTGTAATCACAACACAATCACAACGAGCGACTCGTGAAGCACGGACTTCACACCGCTTGTAATCAGTCAACTATTGTAAAATTTCTAACTTCTAATAGCGAACAACTTGCTCTCACATTACCGTCATGGTGGGCAGAGGCTTTAGTCGTGTTTGGTCTGCATTCTAGCGGTGTTTTTGCGATGAAACGAGCGAAGGTGAGCTGTGTTTTGATCAGTTGTTGCTAACCGGCGATGAAAGTTCAGTGCGACTGTTTCGTCACTAAAATAGAACAGTGGAATACGCGCGCTGCTTTGCAACCTTCGCGCTTTATTATAGTGAGTGAAAACATGATCTCGAAAAGCATTTATTTGGACAAGGTTTACGCTATGAATGGCATCTCAGCTTGTATGAGATGCTAGCTGAGTAATGTTCGTGTTCACTCGCGGTGTAAACGCGCGACCAATGCGATAATACTGCGCACTTTCTCTCATAGTATTTTACTGCATTGAGAGACATTTCCTATGCGAGTACTAACGCTCTTACAGGCTTTCACAATCCACTGATCTGATCGCTTGTAATATTATGACTCTACTTGAATCTGCTGAACGTTTGCGAACGTTTACGACCGCGATTTTGATTACAATACGGTCGCTGAGTATGCCTGAATTGTCTATAGATCGAGTTGAGAACGCATACAACTGAGGGATTTCTTTAGCTTAGACAATGACCAACCTGCACTAACTTTTTCTTTATAGTTTAGAAAAAAAATGAAAAAGAAATGCCTACAGCACGCGGTATTCCCAGGCGGTCACCCATCCAAGTACTAACCGCGCCCAATCGAGCTTAACTTCGGTGATCGGACGAGAACCGGTGTTTTCTCGATGGTATGGCCGTAGACGAAAGATCTCGGTGATATTTTAGACTTTTATAGCGGTGCGGTGAGAACGTACGCACGCACTAGCGCGGTAAAAATGTCTCATTGCACTCGCAAAGACGCTGTATCAAGCGAATACTGCTCGTACGTGATAGCACTACGTTCATGACTGATCATCACATGTGATCTTAGGAGGCAGAAGGGCCTAAAACCGAGTCCGTCACCCACATGGCGGAGGCCTAGAATGATAAACGCTCCCTGTAGTCCGAGCCAGATTCTGCATCGCTTCTCGGCCTTTTGGCTAAGATCAAGTGTAGTATCTGTTCTTATCAGCTTAATATCTGATACGCTGCTCATTGAGTAGCTCATATATTAAACTGATTTTTGGAAACTGGCTGTGGAATAAGCGGCTTGCTGCGTCCCAGCCACGGGTTGTCTCGGTATTGCACTACCTCCGAGTACGGCCCCCTTCCCTTTCGGGAAGACACATTCAAGCAACACCTCGAGCATCATTTACGTGCTGTTCATGCGAGCTATAGCGGGAGAGATCAATAAGAGACAGGATCGTCATTAAGACGACGGGTCATAATCACCGCGATGCACCGTTCCCACATGGAGGATGAAATCAGCCGGGGACAGTCGGTGTACAGGGACGCCAAATAAACTCATACTTACCTGACGCGGGAGGTTTACCGTGATCACCAAGGCGGTCCTCTCAGGGTGAGGCCCTCTCATTGCACTTCGATTGGGTTGACCCCTGCGATTACCCCAAATGTGGGTAACTCGAGCGTATAATTTCTGGTAGTGGGGACCTGCGTTCGCGCTAGTCCCCGAACAATACGAATCAAGTGTAATCACAACACAATCACAACGAGCGACTCGTGAAGCACGGACTTCACACCGCTTGTAATCAGTCAACTATTGTAAAATTTCTAACTTCTAATAGCGAACAACTTGCTCTCACATTACCGTCATGGTGGGCAGAGGCTTTAGTCGTGTTTGGTCTGCATTCTAGCGGTGTTTTTGCGATGAAACGAGCGAAGGTGAGCTGTGTTTTGATCAGTTGTTGCTAACCGGCGATGAAAGTTCAGTGCGACTGTTTCGTCACTAAAATAGAACAGTGGAATACGCGCGCTGCTTTGCAACCTTCGCGCTTTATTATAGTGAGTGAAAACATGATCTCGAAAAGCATTTATTTGGACAAGGTTTACGCTATGAATGGCATCTCAGCTTGTATGAGATGCTAGCTGAGTAATGTTCGTGTTCACTCGCGGTGTAAACGCGCGACCAATGCGATAATACTGCGCACTTTCTCTCATAGTATTTTACTGCATTGAGAGACATTTCCTATGCGAGTACTAACGCTCTTACAGGCTTTCACAATCCACTGATCTGATCGCTTGTAATATTATGACTCTACTTGAATCTGCTGAACGTTTGCGAACGTTTACGACCGCGATTTTGATTACAATACGGTCGCTGAGTATGCCTGAATTGTCTATAGATCGAGTTGAGAACGCATACAACTGAGGGATTTCTTTAGCTTAGACAATGACCAACCTGCACTAACTTTTTCTTTATAGTTTAGAAAAAAAATGAAAAAGAAATGCCTACAGCACGCGGTATTCCCAGGCGGTCACCCATCCAAGTACTAACCGCGCCCAATCGAGCTTAACTTCGGTGATCGGACGAGAACCGGTGTTTTCTCGATGGTATGGCCGTAGACGAAAGATCTCGGTGATATTTTAGACTTTTATAGCGGTGCGGTGAGAACGTACGCACGCACTAGCGCGGTAAAAATGTCTCATTGCACTCGCAAAGACGCTGTATCAAGCGAATACTGCTCGTACGTGATAGCACTACGTTCATGACTGATCATCACATGTGATCTTAGGAGGCAGAAGGGCCTAAAACCGAGTCCGTCACCCACATGGCGGAGGCCTAGAATGATAAACGCTCCCTGTAGTCCGAGCCAGATTCTGCATCGCTTCTCGGCCTTTTGGCTAAGATCAAGTGTAGTATCTGTTCTTATCAGCTTAATATCTGATACGCTGCTCATTGAGTAGCTCATATATTAAACTGATTTTTGGAAACTGGCTGTGGAATAAGCGGCTTGCTGCGTCCCAGCCACGGGTTGTCTCGGTATTGCACTACCTCCGAGTACGGCCCCCTTCCCTTTCGGGAAGACACATTCAAGCAACACCTCGAGCATCATTTACGTGCTGTTCATGCGAGCTATAGCGGGAGAGATCAATAAGAGACAGGATCGTCATTAAGACGACGGGTCATAATCACCGCGATGCACCGTTCCCACATGGAGGATGAAATCAGCCGGGGACAGTCGGTGTACAGGGACGCCAAATAAACTCATACTTACCTGACGCGGGAGGTTTACCGTGATCACCAAGGCGGTCCTCTCAGGGTGAGGCCCTCTCATTGCACTTCGATTGGGTTGACCCCTGCGATTACCCCAAATGTGGGTAACTCGAGCGTATAATTTCTGGTAGTGGGGACCTGCGTTCGCGCTAGTCCCCGAACAATACGAATCAAGTGTAATCACAACACAATCACAACGAGCGACTCGTGAAGCACGGACTTCACACCGCTTGTAATCAGTCAACTATTGTAAAATTTCTAACTTCTAATAGCGAACAACTTGCTCTCACATTACCGTCATGGTGGGCAGAGGCTTTAGTCGTGTTTGGTCTGCATTCTAGCGGTGTTTTTGCGATGAAACGAGCGAAGGTGAGCTGTGTTTTGATCAGTTGTTGCTAACCGGCGATGAAAGTTCAGTGCGACTGTTTCGTCACTAAAATAGAACAGTGGAATACGCGCGCTGCTTTGCAACCTTCGCGCTTTATTATAGTGAGTGAAAACATGATCTCGAAAAGCATTTATTTGGACAAGGTTTACGCTATGAATGGCATCTCAGCTTGTATGAGATGCTAGCTGAGTAATGTTCGTGTTCACTCGCGGTGTAAACGCGCGACCAATGCGATAATACTGCGCACTTTCTCTCATAGTATTTTACTGCATTGAGAGACATTTCCTATGCGAGTACTAACGCTCTTACAGGCTTTCACAATCCACTGATCTGATCGCTTGTAATATTATGACTCTACTTGAATCTGCTGAACGTTTGCGAACGTTTACGACCGCGATTTTGATTACAATACGGTCGCTGAGTATGCCTGAATTGTCTATAGATCGAGTTGAGAACGCATACAACTGAGGGATTTCTTTAGCTTAGACAATGACCAACCTGCACTAACTTTTTCTTTATAGTTTAGAAAAAAAATGAAAAAGAAATGCCTACAGCACGCGGTATTCCCAGGCGGTCACCCATCCAAGTACTAACCGCGCCCAATCGAGCTTAACATCGGTGATCGGACGAGAACCGGTGTTTTCTCGATGGTATGGCCGTAGACGAAAGATCTCGGTGATATTTTAGACTTTTATAGCGGTGCGGTGAGAACGTACGCACGCACTAGCGCGGTAAAAATGTCTCATTGCACTCGCAAAGACGCTGTATCAAGCGAATACTGCTCGTACGTGATAGCACTACGTTCATGACTGATCATCACATGTGATCTTAGGAGGCAGAAGGGCCTAAAACCGAGTCCGTCACCCACATGGCGGAGGCCTAGAATGATAAACGCTCCCTGTAGTCCGAGCCAGATTCTGCATCGCTTCTCGGCCTTTTGGCTAAGATCAAGTGTAGTATCTGTTCTTATCAGCTTAATATCTGATACGCTGCTCATTGAGTAGCTCATATATTAAACTGATTTTTGGAAACTGGCTGTGGAATAAGCGGCTTGCTGCGTCCCAGCCACGGGTTGTCTCGGTATTGCACTACCTCCGAGTACGGCCCCCTTCCCTTTCGGGAAGACACATTCAAGCAACACCTCGAGCATCATTTACGTGCTGTTCATGCGAGCTATAGCGGGAGAGATCAATAAGAGACAGGATCGTCATTAAGACGACGGGTCATAATCACCGCGATGCACCGTTCCCACATGGAGGATGAAATCAGCCGGGGACAGTCGGTGTACAGGGACGCCAAATAAACTCATACTTACCTGACGCGGGAGGTTTACCGTGATCACCAAGGCGGTCCTCTCAGGGTGAGGCCCTCTCATTGCACTTCGATTGGGTTGACCCCTGCGATTACCCCAAATGTGGGTAACTCGAGCGTATAATTTCTGGTAGTGGGGACCTGCGTTCGCGCTAGTCCCCGAACAATACGAATCAAGTGTAATCACAACACAATCACAACGAGCGACTCGTGAAGCACGGACTTCACACCGCTTGTAATCAGTCAACTATTGTAAAATTTCTAACTTCTAATAGCGAACAACTTGCTCTCACATTACCGTCATGGTGGGCAGAGGCTTTAGTCGTGTTTGGTCTGCATTCTAGCGGTGTTTTTGCGATGAAACGAGCGAAGGTGAGCTGTGTTTTGATCAGTTGTTGCTAACCGGCGATGAAAGTTCAGTGCGACTGTTTCGTCACTAAAATAGAACAGTGGAATACGCGCGCTGCTTTGCAACCTTCGCGCTTTATTATAGTGAGTGAAAACATGATCTCGAAAAGCATTTATTTGGACAAGGTTTACGCTATGAATGGCATCTCAGCTTGTATGAGATGCTAGCTGAGTAATGTTCGTGTTCACTCGCGGTGTAAACGCGCGACCAATGCGATAATACTGCGCACTTTCTCTCATAGTATTTTACTGCATTGAGAGACATTTCCTATGCGAGTACTAACGCTCTTACAGGCTTTCACAATCCACTGATCTGATCGCTTGTAATATTATGACTCTACTTGAATCTGCTGAACGTTTGCGAACGTTTACGACCGCGATTTTGATTACAATACGGTCGCTGAGTATGCCTGAATTGTCTATAGATCGAGTTGAGAACGCATACAACTGAGGGATTTCTTTAGCTTAGACAATGACCAACCTGCACTAACTTTTTCTTTATAGTTTAGAAAAAAAATGAAAAAGAAATGCCTACAGCACGCGGTATTCCCAGGCGGTCACCCATCCAAGTACTAACCGCGCCCAATCGAGCTTAACTTCGGTGATCGGACGAGAACCGGTGTTTTCTCGATGGTATGGCCGTAGACGAAAGATCTCGGTGATATTTTAGACTTTTATAGCGGTGCGGTGAGAACGTACGCACGCACTAGCGCGGTAAAAATGTCTCATTGCACTCGCAAAGACGCTGTATCAAGCGAATACTGCTCGTACGTGATAGCACTACGTTCATGACTGATCATCACATGTGATCTTAGGAGGCAGAAGGGCCTAAAACCGAGTCCGTCACCCACATGGCGGAGGCCTAGAATGATAAACGCTCCCTGTAGTCCGAGCCAGATTCTGCATCGCTTCTCGGCCTTTTGGCTAAGATCAAGTGTAGTATCTGTTCTTATCAGCTTAATATCTGATACGCTGCTCATTGAGTAGCTCATATATTAAACTGATTTTTGGAAACTGGCTGTGGAATAAGCGGCTTGCTGCGTCCCAGCCACGGGTTGTCTCGGTATTGCACTACCTCCGAGTACGGCCCCCTTCCCTTTCGGGAAGACACATTCAAGCAACACCTCGAGCATCATTTACGTGCTGTTCATGCGAGCTATAGCGGGAGAGATCAATAAGAGACAGGATCGTCATTAAGACGACGGGTCATAATCACCGCGATGCACCGTTCCCACATGGAGGATGAAATCAGCCGGGGACAGTCGGTGTACAGGGACGCCAAATAAACTCATACTTACCTGACGCGGGAGGTTTACCGTGATCACCAAGGCGGTCCTCTCAGGGTGAGGCCCTCTCATTGCACTTCGATTGGGTTGACCCCTGCGATTACCCCAAATGTGGGTAACTCGAGCGTATAATTTCTGGTAGTGGGGACCTGCGTTCGCGCTAGTCCCCGAACAATACGAATCAAGTGTAATCACAACACAATCACAACGAGCGACTCGTGAAGCACGGACTTCACACCGCTTGTAATCAGTCAACTATTGTAAAATTTCTAACTTCTAATAGCGAACAACTTGCTCTCACATTACCGTCATGGTGGGCAGAGGCTTTAGTCGTGTTTGGTCTGCATTCTAGCGGTGTTTTTGCGATGAAACGAGCGAAGGTGAGCTGTGTTTTGATCAGTTGTTGCTAACCGGCGATGAAAGTTCAGTGCGACTGTTTCGTCACTAAAATAGAACAGTGGAATACGCGCGCTGCTTTGCAACCTTCGCGCTTTATTATAGTGAGTGAAAACATGATCTCGAAAAGCATTTATTTGGACAAGGTTTACGCTATGAATGGCATCTCAGCTTGTATGAGATGCTAGCTGAGTAATGTTCGTGTTCACTCGCGGTGTAAACGCGCGACCAATGCGATAATACTGCGCACTTTCTCTCATAGTATTTTACTGCATTGAGAGACATTTCCTATGCGAGTACTAACGCTCTTACAGGCTTTCACAATCCACTGATCTGATCGCTTGTAATATTATGACTCTACTTGAATCTGCTGAACGTTTGCGAACGTTTACGACCGCGATTTTGATTACAATACGGTCGCTGAGTATGCCTGAATTGTCTATAGATCGAGTTGAGAACGCATACAACTGAGGGATTTCTTTAGCTTAGACAATGACCAACCTGCACTAACTTTTTCTTTATAGTTTAGAAAAAAAATGAAAAAGAAATGCCTACAGCACGCGGTATTCCCAGGCGGTCACCCATCCAAGTACTAACCGCGCCCAATCGAGCTTAACTTCGGTGATCGGACGAGAACCGGTGTTTTCTCGATGGTATGGCCGTAGACGAAAGATCTCGGTGATATTTTAGACTTTTATAGCGGTGCGGTGAGAACGTACGCACGCACTAGCGCGGTAAAAATGTCTCATTGCACTCGCAAAGACGCTGTATCAAGCGAATACTGCTCGTACGTGATAGCACTACGTTCATGACTGATCATCACATGTGATCTTAGGAGGCAGAAGGGCCTAAAACCGAGTCCGTCACCCACATGGCGGAGGCCTAGAATGATAAACGCTCCCTGTAGTCCGAGCCAGATTCTGCATCGCTTCTCGGCCTTTTGGCTAAGATCAAGTGTAGTATCTGTTCTTATCAGCTTAATATCTGATACGCTGCTCATTGAGTAGCTCATATATTAAACTGATTTTTGGAAACTGGCTGTGGAATAAGCGGCTTGCTGCGTCCCAGCCACGGGTTGTCTCGGTATTGCACTACCTCCGAGTACGGCCCCCTTCCCTTTCGGGAAGACACATTCAAGCAACACCTCGAGCATCATTTACGTGCTGTTCATGCGAGCTATAGCGGGAGAGATCAATAAGAGACAGGATCGTCATTAAGACGACGGGTCATAATCACCGCGATGCACCGTTCCCACATGGAGGATGAAATCAGCCGGGGACAGTCGGTGTACAGGGACGCCAAATAAACTCATACTTACCTGACGCGGGAGGTTTACCGTGATCACCAAGGCGGTCCTCTCAGGGTGAGGCCCTCTCATTGCACTTCGATTGGGTTGACCCCTGCGATTACCCCAAATGTGGGTAACTCGAGCGTATAATTTCTGGTAGTGGGGACCTGCGTTCGCGCTAGTCCCCGAACAATACGAATCAAGTGTAATCACAACACAATCACAACGAGCGACTCGTGAAGCACGGACTTCACACCGCTTGTAATCAGTCAACTATTGTAAAATTTCTAACTTCTAATAGCGAACAACTTGCTCTCACATTACCGTCATGGTGGGCAGAGGCTTTAGTCGTGTTTGGTCTGCATTCTAGCGGTGTTTTTGCGATGAAACGAGCGAAGGTGAGCTGTGTTTTGATCAGTTGTTGCTAACCGGCGATGAAAGTTCAGTGCGACTGTTTCGTCACTAAAATAGAACAGTGGAATACGCGCGCTGCTTTGCAACCTTCGCGCTTTATTATAGTGAGTGAAAACATGATCTCGAAAAGCATTTATTTGGACAAGGTTTACGCTATGAATGGCATCTCAGCTTGTATGAGATGCTAGCTGAGTAATGTTCGTGTTCACTCGCGGTGTAAACGCGCGACCAATGCGATAATACTGCGCACTTTCTCTCATAGTATTTTACTGCATTGAGAGACATTTCCTATGCGAGTACTAACGCTCTTACAGGCTTTCACAATCCACTGATCTGATCGCTTGTAATATTATGACTCTACTTGAATCTGCTGAACGTTTGCGAACGTTTACGACCGCGATTTTGATTACAATACGGTCGCTGAGTATGCCTGAATTGTCTATAGATCGAGTTGAGAACGCATACAACTGAGGGATTTCTTTAGCTTAGACAATGACCAACCTGCACTAACTTTTTCTTTATAGTTTAGAAAAAAAATGAAAAAGAAATGCCTACAGCACGCGGTATTCCCAGGCGGTCACCCATCCAAGTACTAACCGCGCCCAATCGAGCTTAACTTCGGTGATCGGACGAGAACCGGTGTTTTCTCGATGGTATGGCCGTAGACGAAAGATCTCGGTGATATTTTAGACTTTTATAGCGGTGCGGTGAGAACGTACGCACGCACTAGCGCGGTAAAAATGTCTCATTGCACTCGCAAAGACGCTGTATCAAGCGAATACTGCTCGTACGTGATAGCACTACGTTCATGACTGATCATCACATGTGATCTTAGGAGGCAGAAGGGCCTAAAACCGAGTCCGTCACCCACATGGCGGAGGCCTAGAATGATAAACGCTCCCTGTAGTCCGAGCCAGATTCTGCATCGCTTCTCGGCCTTTTGGCTAAGATCAAGTGTAGTATCTGTTCTTATCAGCTTAATATCTGATACGCTGCTCATTGAGTAGCTCATATATTAAACTGATTTTTGGAAACTGGCTGTGGAATAAGCGGCTTGCTGCGTCCCAGCCACGGGTTGTCTCGGTATTGCACTACCTCCGAGTACGGCCCCCTTCCCTTTCGGGAAGACACATTCAAGCAACACCTCGAGCATCATTTACGTGCTGTTCATGCGAGCTATAGCGGGAGAGATCAATAAGAGACAGGATCGTCATTAAGACGACGGGTCATAATCACCGCGATGCACCGTTCCCACATGGAGGATGAAATCAGCCGGGGACAGTCGGTGTACAGGGACGCCAAATAAACTCATACTTACCTGACGCGGGAGGTTTACCGTGATCACCAAGGCGGTCCTCTCAGGGTGAGGCCCTCTCATTGCACTTCGATTGGGTTGACCCCTGCGATTACCCCAAATGTGGGTAACTCGAGCGTATAATTTCTGGTAGTGGGGACCTGCGTTCGCGCTAGTCCCCGAACAATACGAATCAAGTGTAATCACAACACAATCACAACGAGCGACTCGTGAAGCACGGACTTCACACCGCTTGTAATCAGTCAACTATTGTAAAATTTCTAACTTCTAATAGCGAACAACTTGCTCTCACATTACCGTCATGGTGGGCAGAGGCTTTAGTCGTGTTTGGTCTGCATTCTAGCGGTGTTTTTGCGATGAAACGAGCGAAGGTGAGCTGTGTTTTGATCAGTTGTTGCTAACCGGCGATGAAAGTTCAGTGCGACTGTTTCGTCACTAAAATAGAACAGTGGAATACGCGCGCTGCTTTGCAACCTTCGCGCTTTATTATAGTGAGTGAAAACATGATCTCGAAAAGCATTTATTTGGACAAGGTTTACGCTATGAATGGCATCTCAGCTTGTATGAGATGCTAGCTGAGTAATGTTCGTGTTCACTCGCGGTGTAAACGCGCGACCAATGCGATAATACTGCGCACTTTCTCTCATAGTATTTTACTGCATTGAGAGACATTTCCTATGCGAGTACTAACGCTCTTACAGGCTTTCACAATCCACTGATCTGATCGCTTGTAATATTATGACTCTACTTGAATCTGCTGAACGTTTGCGAACGTTTACGACCGCGATTTTGATTACAATACGGTCGCTGAGTATGCCTGAATTGTCTATAGATCGAGTTGAGAACGCATACAACTGAGGGATTTCTTTAGCTTAGACAATGACCAACCTGCACTAACTTTTTCTTTATAGTTTAGAAAAAAAATGAAAAAGAAATGCCTACAGCACGCGGTATTCCCAGGCGGTCACCCATCCAAGTACTAACCGCGCCCAATCGAGCTTAACTTCGGTGATCGGACGAGAACCGGTGTTTTCTCGATGGTATGGCCGTAGACGAAAGATCTCGGTGATATTTTAGACTTTTATAGCGGTGCGGTGAGAACGTACGCACGCACTAGCGCGGTAAAAATGTCTCATTGCACTCGCAAAGACGCTGTATCAAGCGAATACTGCTCGTACGTGATAGCACTACGTTCATGACTGATCATCACATGTGATCTTAGGAGGCAGAAGGGCCTAAAACCGAGTCCGTCACCCACATGGCGGAGGCCTAGAATGATAAACGCTCCCTGTAGTCCGAGCCAGATTCTGCATCGCTTCTCGGCCTTTTGGCTAAGATCAAGTGTAGTATCTGTTCTTATCAGCTTAATATCTGATACGCTGCTCATTGAGTAGCTCATATATTAAACTGATTTTTGGAAACTGGCTGTGGAATAAGCGGCTTGCTGCGTCCCAGCCACGGGTTGTCTCGGTATTGCACTACCTCCGAGTACGGCCCCCTTCCCTTTCGGGAAGACACATTCAAGCAACACCTCGAGCATCATTTACGTGCTGTTCATGCGAGCTATAGCGGGAGAGATCAATAAGAGACAGGATCGTCATTAAGACGACGGGTCATAATCACCGCGATGCACCGTTCCCACATGGAGGATGAAATCAGCCGGGGACAGTCGGTGTACAGGGACGCCAAATAAACTCATACTTACCTGACGCGGGAGGTTTACCGTGATCACCAAGGCGGTCCTCTCAGGGTGAGGCCCTCTCATTGCACTTCGATTGGGTTGACCCCTGCGATTACCCCAAATGTGGGTAACTCGAGCGTATAATTTCTGGTAGTGGGGACCTGCGTTCGCGCTAGTCCCCGAACAATACGAATCAAGTGTAATCACAACACAATCACAACGAGCGACTCGTGAAGCACGGACTTCACACCGCTTGTAATCAGTCAACTATTGTAAAATTTCTAACTTCTAATAGCGAACAACTTGCTCTCACATTACCGTCATGGTGGGCAGAGGCTTTAGTCGTGTTTGGTCTGCATTCTAGCGGTGTTTTTGCGATGAAACGAGCGAAGGTGAGCTGTGTTTTGATCAGTTGTTGCTAACCGGCGATGAAAGTTCAGTGCGACTGTTTCGTCACTAAAATAGAACAGTGGAATACGCGCGCTGCTTTGCAACCTTCGCGCTTTATTATAGTGAGTGAAAACATGATCTCGAAAAGCATTTATTTGGACAAGGTTTACGCTATGAATGGCATCTCAGCTTGTATGAGATGCTAGCTGAGTAATGTTCGTGTTCACTCGCGGTGTAAACGCGCGACCAATGCGATAATACTGCGCACTTTCTCTCATAGTATTTTACTGCATTGAGAGACATTTCCTATGCGAGTACTAACGCTCTTACAGGCTTTCACAATCCACTGATCTGATCGCTTGTAATATTATGACTCTACTTGAATCTGCTGAACGTTTGCGAACGTTTACGACCGCGATTTTGATTACAATACGGTCGCTGAGTATGCCTGAATTGTCTATAGATCGAGTTGAGAACGCATACAACTGAGGGATTTCTTTAGCTTAGACAATGACCAACCTGCACTAACTTTTTCTTTATAGTTTAGAAAAAAAATGAAAAAGAAATGCCTACAGCACGCGGTATTCCCAGGCGGTCACCCATCCAAGTACTAACCGCGCCC
>NC_064041.1:11971990-12006826 GCF_932526225.1 Nematostella vectensis | reverse complement strand
GTAAAATACTATGAGAGAAAGTGCGCAGTATTATCGCATTGGTCGCGCGTTTACACCGCGAGTGAACACGAACATTACTCAGCTAGCATCTCATACAAGCTGAGATGCCATTCATAGCGTAAACCTTGTCCAAATAAATGCTTTTCGAGATCATGTTTTCACTCACTATAATAAAGCGCGAAGGTTGCAAAGCAGCGCGCGTATTCCACTGTTCTATTTTAGTGACGAAACAGTCGCACTGAACTTTCATCGCCGGTTAGCAACAACTGATCAAAACACAGCTCACCTTCGCTCGTTTCATCGCAAAAACACCGCTAGAATGCAGACCAAACACGACTAAAGCCTCTGCCCACCATGACGGTAATGTGAGAGCAAGTTGTTCGCTATTAGAAGTTAGAAATTTTACAATAGTTGACTGATTACAAGCGGTGTGAAGTCCGTGCTTCACGAGTCGCTCGTTGTGATTGTGTTGTGATTACACTTGATTCGTATTGTTCGGGGACTAGCGCGAACGCAGGTCCCCACTACCAGAAATTATACGCTCGAGTTACCCACATTTGGGGTAATCGCAGGGGTCAACCCAATCGAAGTGCAATGAGAGGGCCTCACCCTGAGAGGACCGCCTTGGTGATCACGGTAAACCTCCCGCGTCAGGTAAGTATGAGTTTATTTGGCGTCCCTGTACACCGACTGTCCCCGGCTGATTTCATCCTCCATGTGGGAACGGTGCATCGCGGTGATTATGACCCGTCGTCTTAATGACGATCCTGTCTCTTATTGATCTCTCCCGCTATAGCTCGCATGAACAGCACGTAAATGATGCTCGAGGTGTTGCTTGAATGTGTCTTCCCGAAAGGGAAGGGGGCCGTACTCGGAGGTAGTGCAATACCGAGACAACCCGTGGCTGGGACGCAGCAAGCCGCTTATTCCACAGCCAGTTTCCAAAAATCAGTTTAATATATGAGCTACTCAATGAGCAGCGTATCAGATATTAAGCTGATAAGAACAGATACTACACTTGATCTTAGCCAAAAGGCCGAGAAGCGATGCAGAATCTGGCTCGGACTACAGGGAGCGTTTATCATTCTAGGCCTCCGCCATGTGGGTGACGGACTCGGTTTTAGGCCCTTCTGCCTCCTAAGATCACATGTGATGATCAGTCATGAACGTAGTGCTATCACGTACGAGCAGTATTCGCTTGATACAGCGTCTTTGCGAGTGCAATGAGACATTTTTACCGCGCTAGTGCGTGCGTACGTTCTCACCGCACCGCTATAAAAGTCTAAAATATCACCGAGATCTTTCGTCTACGGCCATACCATCGAGAAAACACCGGTTCTCGTCCGATCACCGAAGTTAAGCTCGATTGGGCGCGGTTAGTACTTGGATGGGTGACCGCCTGGGAATACCGCGTGCTGTAGGCATTTCTTTTTCATTTTTTTTCTAAACTATAAAGAAAAAGTTAGTGCAGGTTGGTCATTGTCTAAGCTAAAGAAATCCCTCAGTTGTATGCGTTCTCAACTCGATCTATAGACAATTCAGGCATACTCAGCGACCGTATTGTAATCAAAATCGCGGTCGTAAACGTTCGCAAACGTTCAGCAGATTCAAGTAGAGTCATAATATTACAAGCGATCAGATCAGTGGATTGTGAAAGCCTGTAAGAGCGTTAGTACTCGCATAGGAAATGTCTCTCAATGCAGTAAAATACTATGAGAGAAAGTGCGCAGTATTATCGCATTGGTCGCGCGTTTACACCGCGAGTGAACACGAACATTACTCAGCTAGCATCTCATACAAGCTGAGATGCCATTCATAGCGTAAACCTTGTCCAAATAAATGCTTTTCGAGATCATGTTTTCACTCACTATAATAAAGCGCGAAGGTTGCAAAGCAGCGCGCGTATTCCACTGTTCTATTTTAGTGACGAAACAGTCGCACTGAACTTTCATCGCCGGTTAGCAACAACTGATCAAAACACAGCTCACCTTCGCTCGTTTCATCGCAAAAACACCGCTAGAATGCAGACCAAACACGACTAAAGCCTCTGCCCACCATGACGGTAATGTGAGAGCAAGTTGTTCGCTATTAGAAGTTAGAAATTTTACAATAGTTGACTGATTACAAGCGGTGTGAAGTCCGTGCTTCACGAGTCGCTCGTTGTGATTGTGTTGTGATTACACTTGATTCGTATTGTTCGGGGACTAGCGCGAACGCAGGTCCCCACTACCAGAAATTATACGCTCGAGTTACCCACATTTGGGGTAATCGCAGGGGTCAACCCAATCGAAGTGCAATGAGAGGGCCTCACCCTGAGAGGACCGCCTTGGTGATCACGGTAAACCTCCCGCGTCAGGTAAGTATGAGTTTATTTGGCGTCCCTGTACACCGACTGTCCCCGGCTGATTTCATCCTCCATGTGGGAACGGTGCATCGCGGTGATTATGACCCGTCGTCTTAATGACGATCCTGTCTCTTATTGATCTCTCCCGCTATAGCTCGCATGAACAGCACGTAAATGATGCTCGAGGTGTTGCTTGAATGTGTCTTCCCGAAAGGGAAGGGGGCCGTACTCGGAGGTAGTGCAATACCGAGACAACCCGTGGCTGGGACGCAGCAAGCCGCTTATTCCACAGCCAGTTTCCAAAAATCAGTTTAATATATGAGCTACTCAATGAGCAGCGTATCAGATATTAAGCTGATAAGAACAGATACTACACTTGATCTTAGCCAAAAGGCCGAGAAGCGATGCAGAATCTGGCTCGGACTACAGGGAGCGTTTATCATTCTAGGCCTCCGCCATGTGGGTGACGGACTCGGTTTTAGGCCCTTCTGCCTCCTAAGATCACATGTGATGATCAGTCATGAACGTAGTGCTATCACGTACGAGCAGTATTCGCTTGATACAGCGTCTTTGCGAGTGCAATGAGACATTTTTACCGCGCTAGTGCGTGCGTACGTTCTCACCGCACCGCTATAAAAGTCTAAAATATCACCGAGATCTTTCGTCTACGGCCATACCATCGAGAAAACACCGGTTCTCGTCCGATCACCGAAGTTAAGCTCGATTGGGCGCGGTTAGTACTTGGATGGGTGACCGCCTGGGAATACCGCGTGCTGTAGGCATTTCTTTTTCATTTTTTTTCTAAACTATAAAGAAAAAGTTAGTGCAGGTTGGTCATTGTCTAAGCTAAAGAAATCCCTCAGTTGTATGCGTTCTCAACTCGATCTATAGACAATTCAGGCATACTCAGCGACCGTATTGTAATCAAAATCGCGGTCGTAAACGTTCGCAAACGTTCAGCAGATTCAAGTAGAGTCATAATATTACAAGCGATCAGATCAGTGGATTGTGAAAGCCTGTAAGAGCGTTAGTACTCGCATAGGAAATGTCTCTCAATGCAGTAAAATACTATGAGAGAAAGTGCGCAGTATTATCGCATTGGTCGCGCGTTTACACCGCGAGTGAACACGAACATTACTCAGCTAGCATCTCATACAAGCTGAGATGCCATTCATAGCGTAAACCTTGTCCAAATAAATGCTTTTCGAGATCATGTTTTCACTCACTATAATAAAGCGCGAAGGTTGCAAAGCAGCGCGCGTATTCCACTGTTCTATTTTAGTGACGAAACAGTCGCACTGAACTTTCATCGCCGGTTAGCAACAACTGATCAAAACACAGCTCACCTTCGCTCGTTTCATCGCAAAAACACCGCTAGAATGCAGACCAAACACGACTAAAGCCTCTGCCCACCATGACGGTAATGTGAGAGCAAGTTGTTCGCTATTAGAAGTTAGAAATTTTACAATAGTTGACTGATTACAAGCGGTGTGAAGTCCGTGCTTCACGAGTCGCTCGTTGTGATTGTGTTGTGATTACACTTGATTCGTATTGTTCGGGGACTAGCGCGAACGCAGGTCCCCACTACCAGAAATTATACGCTCGAGTTACCCACATTTGGGGTAATCGCAGGGGTCAACCCAATCGAAGTGCAATGAGAGGGCCTCACCCTGAGAGGACCGCCTTGGTGATCACGGTAAACCTCCCGCGTCAGGTAAGTATGAGTTTATTTGGCGTCCCTGTACACCGACTGTCCCCGGCTGATTTCATCCTCCATGTGGGAACGGTGCATCGCGGTGATTATGACCCGTCGTCTTAATGACGATCCTGTCTCTTATTGATCTCTCCCGCTATAGCTCGCATGAACAGCACGTAAATGATGCTCGAGGTGTTGCTTGAATGTGTCTTCCCGAAAGGGAAGGGGGCCGTACTCGGAGGTAGTGCAATACCGAGACAACCCGTGGCTGGGACGCAGCAAGCCGCTTATTCCACAGCCAGTTTCCAAAAATCAGTTTAATATATGAGCTACTCAATGAGCAGCGTATCAGATATTAAGCTGATAAGAACAGATACTACACTTGATCTTAGCCAAAAGGCCGAGAAGCGATGCAGAATCTGGCTCGGACTACAGGGAGCGTTTATCATTCTAGGCCTCCGCCATGTGGGTGACGGACTCGGTTTTAGGCCCTTCTGCCTCCTAAGATCACATGTGATGATCAGTCATGAACGTAGTGCTATCACGTACGAGCAGTATTCGCTTGATACAGCGTCTTTGCGAGTGCAATGAGACATTTTTACCGCGCTAGTGCGTGCGTACGTTCTCACCGCACCGCTATAAAAGTCTAAAATATCACCGAGATCTTTCGTCTACGGCCATACCATCGAGAAAACACCGGTTCTCGTCCGATCACCGAAGTTAAGCTCGATTGGGCGCGGTTAGTACTTGGATGGGTGACCGCCTGGGAATACCGCGTGCTGTAGGCATTTCTTTTTCATTTTTTTTCTAAACTATAAAGAAAAAGTTAGTGCAGGTTGGTCATTGTCTAAGCTAAAGAAATCCCTCAGTTGTATGCGTTCTCAACTCGATCTATAGACAATTCAGGCATACTCAGCGACCGTATTGTAATCAAAATCGCGGTCGTAAACGTTCGCAAACGTTCAGCAGATTCAAGTAGAGTCATAATATTACAAGCGATCAGATCAGTGGATTGTGAAAGCCTGTAAGAGCGTTAGTACTCGCATAGGAAATGTCTCTCAATGCAGTAAAATACTATGAGAGAAAGTGCGCAGTATTATCGCATTGGTCGCGCGTTTACACCGCGAGTGAACACGAACATTACTCAGCTAGCATCTCATACAAGCTGAGATGCCATTCATAGCGTAAACCTTGTCCAAATAAATGCTTTTCGAGATCATGTTTTCACTCACTATAATAAAGCGCGAAGGTTGCAAAGCAGCGCGCGTATTCCACTGTTCTATTTTAGTGACGAAACAGTCGCACTGAACTTTCATCGCCGGTTAGCAACAACTGATCAAAACACAGCTCACCTTCGCTCGTTTCATCGCAAAAACACCGCTAGAATGCAGACCAAACACGACTAAAGCCTCTGCCCACCATGACGGTAATGTGAGAGCAAGTTGTTCGCTATTAGAAGTTAGAAATTTTACAATAGTTGACTGATTACAAGCGGTGTGAAGTCCGTGCTTCACGAGTCGCTCGTTGTGATTGTGTTGTGATTACACTTGATTCGTATTGTTCGGGGACTAGCGCGAACGCAGGTCCCCACTACCAGAAATTATACGCTCGAGTTACCCACATTTGGGGTAATCGCAGGGGTCAACCCAATCGAAGTGCAATGAGAGGGCCTCACCCTGAGAGGACCGCCTTGGTGATCACGGTAAACCTCCCGCGTCAGGTAAGTATGAGTTTATTTGGCGTCCCTGTACACCGACTGTCCCCGGCTGATTTCATCCTCCATGTGGGAACGGTGCATCGCGGTGATTATGACCCGTCGTCTTAATGACGATCCTGTCTCTTATTGATCTCTCCCGCTATAGCTCGCATGAACAGCACGTAAATGATGCTCGAGGTGTTGCTTGAATGTGTCTTCCCGAAAGGGAAGGGGGCCGTACTCGGAGGTAGTGCAATACCGAGACAACCCGTGGCTGGGACGCAGCAAGCCGCTTATTCCACAGCCAGTTTCCAAAAATCAGTTTAATATATGAGCTACTCAATGAGCAGCGTATCAGATATTAAGCTGATAAGAACAGATACTACACTTGATCTTAGCCAAAAGGCCGAGAAGCGATGCAGAATCTGGCTCGGACTACAGGGAGCGTTTATCATTCTAGGCCTCCGCCATGTGGGTGACGGACTCGGTTTTAGGCCCTTCTGCCTCCTAAGATCACATGTGATGATCAGTCATGAACGTAGTGCTATCACGTACGAGCAGTATTCGCTTGATACAGCGTCTTTGCGAGTGCAATGAGACATTTTTACCGCGCTAGTGCGTGCGTACGTTCTCACCGCACCGCTATAAAAGTCTAAAATATCACCGAGATCTTTCGTCTACGGCCATACCATCGAGAAAACACCGGTTCTCGTCCGATCACCGAAGTTAAGCTCGATTGGGCGCGGTTAGTACTTGGATGGGTGACCGCCTGGGAATACCGCGTGCTGTAGGCATTTCTTTTTCATTTTTTTTCTAAACTATAAAGAAAAAGTTAGTGCAGGTTGGTCATTGTCTAAGCTAAAGAAATCCCTCAGTTGTATGCGTTCTCAACTCGATCTATAGACAATTCAGGCATACTCAGCGACCGTATTGTAATCAAAATCGCGGTCGTAAACGTTCGCAAACGTTCAGCAGATTCAAGTAGAGTCATAATATTACAAGCGATCAGATCAGTGGATTGTGAAAGCCTGTAAGAGCGTTAGTACTCGCATAGGAAATGTCTCTCAATGCAGTAAAATACTATGAGAGAAAGTGCGCAGTATTATCGCATTGGTCGCGCGTTTACACCGCGAGTGAACACGAACATTACTCAGCTAGCATCTCATACAAGCTGAGATGCCATTCATAGCGTAAACCTTGTCCAAATAAATGCTTTTCGAGATCATGTTTTCACTCACTATAATAAAGCGCGAAGGTTGCAAAGCAGCGCGCGTATTCCACTGTTCTATTTTAGTGACGAAACAGTCGCACTGAACTTTCATCGCCGGTTAGCAACAACTGATCAAAACACAGCTCACCTTCGCTCGTTTCATCGCAAAAACACCGCTAGAATGCAGACCAAACACGACTAAAGCCTCTGCCCACCATGACGGTAATGTGAGAGCAAGTTGTTCGCTATTAGAAGTTAGAAATTTTACAATAGTTGACTGATTACAAGCGGTGTGAAGTCCGTGCTTCACGAGTCGCTCGTTGTGATTGTGTTGTGATTACACTTGATTCGTATTGTTCGGGGACTAGCGCGAACGCAGGTCCCCACTACCAGAAATTATACGCTCGAGTTACCCACATTTGGGGTAATCGCAGGGGTCAACCCAATCGAAGTGCAATGAGAGGGCCTCACCCTGAGAGGACCGCCTTGGTGATCACGGTAAACCTCCCGCGTCAGGTAAGTATGAGTTTATTTGGCGTCCCTGTACACC
This sequence comes from Nematostella vectensis, assembly GCF_932526225.1. NCBI lineage: Eukaryota > Metazoa > Cnidaria > Anthozoa > Actiniaria > Edwardsiidae > Nematostella > Nematostella vectensis. The sequence goes on along the minus strand of NC_064041.1, from coordinate 11,999,330 downwards.
GACTGTCCCCGGCTGATTTCATCCTCCATGTGGGAACGGTGCATCGCGGTGATTATGACCCGTCGTCTTAATGACGATCCTGTCTCTTATTGATCTCTCCCGCTATAGCTCGCATGAACAGCACGTAAATGATGCTCGAGGTGTTGCTTGAATGTGTCTTCCCGAAAGGGAAGGGGGCCGTACTCGGAGGTAGTGCAATACCGAGACAACCCGTGGCTGGGACGCAGCAAGCCGCTTATTCCACAGCCAGTTTCCAAAAATCAGTTTAATATATGAGCTACTCAATGAGCAGCGTATCAGATATTAAGCTGATAAGAACAGATACTACACTTGATCTTAGCCAAAAGGCCGAGAAGCGATGCAGAATCTGGCTCGGACTACAGGGAGCGTTTATCATTCTAGGCCTCCGCCATGTGGGTGACGGACTCGGTTTTAGGCCCTTCTGCCTCCTAAGATCACATGTGATGATCAGTCATGAACGTAGTGCTATCACGTACGAGCAGTATTCGCTTGATACAGCGTCTTTGCGAGTGCAATGAGACATTTTTACCGCGCTAGTGCGTGCGTACGTTCTCACCGCACCGCTATAAAAGTCTAAAATATCACCGAGATCTTTCGTCTACGGCCATACCATCGAGAAAACACCGGTTCTCGTCCGATCACCGAAGTTAAGCTCGATTGGGCGCGGTTAGTACTTGGATGGGTGACCGCCTGGGAATACCGCGTGCTGTAGGCATTTCTTTTTCATTTTTTTTCTAAACTATAAAGAAAAAGTTAGTGCAGGTTGGTCATTGTCTAAGCTAAAGAAATCCCTCAGTTGTATGCGTTCTCAACTCGATCTATAGACAATTCAGGCATACTCAGCGACCGTATTGTAATCAAAATCGCGGTCGTAAACGTTCGCAAACGTTCAGCAGATTCAAGTAGAGTCATAATATTACAAGCGATCAGATCAGTGGATTGTGAAAGCCTGTAAGAGCGTTAGTACTCGCATAGGAAATGTCTCTCAATGCAGTAAAATACTATGAGAGAAAGTGCGCAGTATTATCGCATTGGTCGCGCGTTTACACCGCGAGTGAACACGAACATTACTCAGCTAGCATCTCATACAAGCTGAGATGCCATTCATAGCGTAAACCTTGTCCAAATAAATGCTTTTCGAGATCATGTTTTCACTCACTATAATAAAGCGCGAAGGTTGCAAAGCAGCGCGCGTATTCCACTGTTCTATTTTAGTGACGAAACAGTCGCACTGAACTTTCATCGCCGGTTAGCAACAACTGATCAAAACACAGCTCACCTTCGCTCGTTTCATCGCAAAAACACCGCTAGAATGCAGACCAAACACGACTAAAGCCTCTGCCCACCATGACGGTAATGTGAGAGCAAGTTGTTCGCTATTAGAAGTTAGAAATTTTACAATAGTTGACTGATTACAAGCGGTGTGAAGTCCGTGCTTCACGAGTCGCTCGTTGTGATTGTGTTGTGATTACACTTGATTCGTATTGTTCGGGGACTAGCGCGAACGCAGGTCCCCACTACCAGAAATTATACGCTCGAGTTACCCACATTTGGGGTAATCGCAGGGGTCAACCCAATCGAAGTGCAATGAGAGGGCCTCACCCTGAGAGGACCGCCTTGGTGATCACGGTAAACCTCCCGCGTCAGGTAAGTATGAGTTTATTTGGCGTCCCTGTACACCGACTGTCCCCGGCTGATTTCATCCTCCATGTGGGAACGGTGCATCGCGGTGATTATGACCCGTCGTCTTAATGACGATCCTGTCTCTTATTGATCTCTCCCGCTATAGCTCGCATGAACAGCACGTAAATGATGCTCGAGGTGTTGCTTGAATGTGTCTTCCCGAAAGGGAAGGGGGCCGTACTCGGAGGTAGTGCAATACCGAGACAACCCGTGGCTGGGACGCAGCAAGCCGCTTATTCCACAGCCAGTTTCCAAAAATCAGTTTAATATATGAGCTACTCAATGAGCAGCGTATCAGATATTAAGCTGATAAGAACAGATACTACACTTGATCTTAGCCAAAAGGCCGAGAAGCGATGCAGAATCTGGCTCGGACTACAGGGAGCGTTTATCATTCTAGGCCTCCGCCATGTGGGTGACGGACTCGGTTTTAGGCCCTTCTGCCTCCTAAGATCACATGTGATGATCAGTCATGAACGTAGTGCTATCACGTACGAGCAGTATTCGCTTGATACAGCGTCTTTGCGAGTGCAATGAGACATTTTTACCGCGCTAGTGCGTGCGTACGTTCTCACCGCACCGCTATAAAAGTCTAAAATATCACCGAGATCTTTCGTCTACGGCCATACCATCGAGAAAACACCGGTTCTCGTCCGATCACCGAAGTTAAGCTCGATTGGGCGCGGTTAGTACTTGGATGGGTGACCGCCTGGGAATACCGCGTGCTGTAGGCATTTCTTTTTCATTTTTTTTCTAAACTATAAAGAAAAAGTTAGTGCAGGCTGGTCATTGTCTAAGCTAAAGAAATCCCTCAGTTGTATGCGTTCTCAACTCGATCTATAGACAATTCAGGCATACTCAGCGACCGTATTGTAATCAAAATCGCGGTCGTAAACGTTCGCAAACGTTCAGCAGATTCAAGTAGAGTCATAATATTACAAGCGATCAGATCAGTGGATTGTGAAAGCCTGTAAGAGCGTTAGTACTCGCATAGGAAATGTCTCTCAATGCAGTAAAATACTATGAGAGAAAGTGCGCAGTATTATCGCATTGGTCGCGCGTTTACACCGCGAGTGAACACGAACATTACTCAGCTAGCATCTCATACAAGCTGAGATGCCATTCATAGCGTAAACCTTGTCCAAATAAATGCTTTTCGAGATCATGTTTTCACTCACTATAATAAAGCGCGAAGGTTGCAAAGCAGCGCGCGTATTCCACTGTTCTATTTTAGTGACGAAACAGTCGCACTGAACTTTCATCGCCGGTTAGCAACAACTGATCAAAACACAGCTCACCTTCGCTCGTTTCATCGCAAAAACACCGCTAGAATGCAGACCAAACACGACTAAAGCCTCTGCCCACCATGACGGTAATGTGAGAGCAAGTTGTTCGCTATTAGAAGTTAGAAATTTTACAATAGTTGACTGATTACAAGCGGTGTGAAGTCCGTGCTTCACGAGTCGCTCGTTGTGATTGTGTTGTGATTACACTTGATTCGTATTGTTCGGGGACTAGCGCGAACGCAGGTCCCCACTACCAGAAATTATACGCTCGAGTTACCCACATTTGGGGTAATCGCAGGGGTCAACCCAATCGAAGTGCAATGAGAGGGCCTCACCCTGAGAGGACCGCCTTGGTGATCACGGTAAACCTCCCGCGTCAGGTAAGTATGAGTTTATTTGGCGTCCCTGTACACCGACTGTCCCCGGCTGATTTCATCCTCCATGTGGGAACGGTGCATCGCGGTGATTATGACCCGTCGTCTTAATGACGATCCTGTCTCTTATTGATCTCTCCCGCTATAGCTCGCATGAACAGCACGTAAATGATGCTCGAGGTGTTGCTTGAATGTGTCTTCCCGAAAGGGAAGGGGGCCGTACTCGGAGGTAGTGCAATACCGAGACAACCCGTGGCTGGGACGCAGCAAGCCGCTTATTCCACAGCCAGTTTCCAAAAATCAGTTTAATATATGAGCTACTCAATGAGCAGCGTATCAGATATTAAGCTGATAAGAACAGATACTACACTTGATCTTAGCCAAAAGGCCGAGAAGCGATGCAGAATCTGGCTCGGACTACAGGGAGCGTTTATCATTCTAGGCCTCCGCCATGTGGGTGACGGACTCGGTTTTAGGCCCTTCTGCCTCCTAAGATCACATGTGATGATCAGTCATGAACGTAGTGCTATCACGTACGAGCAGTATTCGCTTGATACAGCGTCTTTGCGAGTGCAATGAGACATTTTTACCGCGCTAGTGCGTGCGTACGTTCTCACCGCACCGCTATAAAAGTCTAAAATATCACCGAGATCTTTCGTCTACGGCCATACCATCGAGAAAACACCGGTTCTCGTCCGATCACCGAAGTTAAGCTCGATTGGGCGCGGTTAGTACTTGGATGGGTGACCGCCTGGGAATACCGCGTGCTGTAGGCATTTCTTTTTCATTTTTTTTCTAAACTATAAAGAAAAAGTTAGTGCAGGTTGGTCATTGTCTAAGCTAAAGAAATCCCTCAGTTGTATGCGTTCTCAACTCGATCTATAGACAATTCAGGCATACTCAGCGACCGTATTGTAATCAAAATCGCGGTCGTAAACGTTCGCAAACGTTCAGCAGATTCAAGTAGAGTCATAATATTACAAGCGATCAGATCAGTGGATTGTGAAAGCCTGTAAGAGCGTTAGTACTCGCATAGGAAATGTCTCTCAATGCAGTAAAATACTATGAGAGAAAGTGCGCAGTATTATCGCATTGGTCGCGCGTTTACACCGCGAGTGAACACGAACATTACTCAGCTAGCATCTCATACAAGCTGAGATGCCATTCATAGCGTAAACCTTGTCCAAATAAATGCTTTTCGAGATCATGTTTTCACTCACTATAATAAAGCGCGAAGGTTGCAAAGCAGCGCGCGTATTCCACTGTTCTATTTTAGTGACGAAACAGTCGCACTGAACTTTCATCGCCGGTTAGCAACAACTGATCAAAACACAGCTCACCTTCGCTCGTTTCATCGCAAAAACACCGCTAGAATGCAGACCAAACACGACTAAAGCCTCTGCCCACCATGACGGTAATGTGAGAGCAAGTTGTTCGCTATTAGAAGTTAGAAATTTTACAATAGTTGACTGATTACAAGCGGTGTGAAGTCCGTGCTTCACGAGTCGCTCGTTGTGATTGTGTTGTGATTACACTTGATTCGTATTGTTCGGGGACTAGCGCGAACGCAGGTCCCCACTACCAGAAATTATACGCTCGAGTTACCCACATTTGGGGTAATCGCAGGGGTCAACCCAATCGAAGTGCAATGAGAGGGCCTCACCCTGAGAGGACCGCCTTGGTGATCACGGTAAACCTCCCGCGTCAGGTAAGTATGAGTTTATTTGGCGTCCCTGTACACCGACTGTCCCCGGCTGATTTCATCCTCCATGTGGGAACGGTGCATCGCGGTGATTATGACCCGTCGTCTTAATGACGATCCTGTCTCTTATTGATCTCTCCCGCTATAGCTCGCATGAACAGCACGTAAATGATGCTCGAGGTGTTGCTTGAATGTGTCTTCCCGAAAGGGAAGGGGGCCGTACTCGGAGGTAGTGCAATACCGAGACAACCCGTGGCTGGGACGCAGCAAGCCGCTTATTCCACAGCCAGTTTCCAAAAATCAGTTTAATATATGAGCTACTCAATGAGCAGCGTATCAGATATTAAGCTGATAAGAACAGATACTACACTTGATCTTAGCCAAAAGGCCGAGAAGCGATGCAGAATCTGGCTCGGACTACAGGGAGCGTTTATCATTCTAGGCCTCCGCCATGTGGGTGACGGACTCGGTTTTAGGCCCTTCTGCCTCCTAAGATCACATGTGATGATCAGTCATGAACGTAGTGCTATCACGTACGAGCAGTATTCGCTTGATACAGCGTCTTTGCGAGTGCAATGAGACATTTTTACCGCGCTAGTGCGTGCGTACGTTCTCACCGCACCGCTATAAAAGTCTAAAATATCACCGAGATCTTTCGTCTACGGCCATACCATCGAGAAAACACCGGTTCTCGTCCGATCACCGAAGTTAAGCTCGATTGGGCGCGGTTAGTACTTGGATGGGTGACCGCCTGGGAATACCGCGTGCTGTAGGCATTTCTTTTTCATTTTTTTTCTAAACTATAAAGAAAAAGTTAGTGCAGGTTGGTCATTGTCTAAGCTAAAGAAATCCCTCAGTTGTATGCGTTCTCAACTCGATCTATAGACAATTCAGGCATACTCAGCGACCGTATTGTAATCAAAATCGCGGTCGTAAACGTTCGCAAACGTTCAGCAGATTCAAGTAGAGTCATAATATTACAAGCGATCAGATCAGTGGATTGTGAAAGCCTGTAAGAGCGTTAGTACTCGCATAGGAAATGTCTCTCAATGCAGTAAAATACTATGAGAGAAAGTGCGCAGTATTATCGCATTGGTCGCGCGTTTACACCGCGAGTGAACACGAACATTACTCAGCTAGCATCTCATACAAGCTGAGATGCCATTCATAGCGTAAACCTTGTCCAAATAAATGCTTTTCGAGATCATGTTTTCACTCACTATAATAAAGCGCGAAGGTTGCAAAGCAGCGCGCGTATTCCACTGTTCTATTTTAGTGACGAAACAGTCGCACTGAACTTTCATCGCCGGTTAGCAACAACTGATCAAAACACAGCTCACCTTCGCTCGTTTCATCGCAAAAACACCGCTAGAATGCAGACCAAACACGACTAAAGCCTCTGCCCACCATGACGGTAATGTGAGAGCAAGTTGTTCGCTATTAGAAGTTAGAAATTTTACAATAGTTGACTGATTACAAGCGGTGTGAAGTCCGTGCTTCACGAGTCGCTCGTTGTGATTGTGTTGTGATTACACTTGATTCGTATTGTTCGGGGACTAGCGCGAACGCAGGTCCCCACTACCAGAAATTATACGCTCGAGTTACCCACATTTGGGGTAATCGCAGGGGTCAACCCAATCGAAGTGCAATGAGAGGGCCTCACCCTGAGAGGACCGCCTTGGTGATCACGGTAAACCTCCCGCGTCAGGTAAGTATGAGTTTATTTGGCGTCCCTGTACACCGACTGTCCCCGGCTGATTTCATCCTCCATGTGGGAACGGTGCATCGCGGTGATTATGACCCGTCGTCTTAATGACGATCCTGTCTCTTATTGATCTCTCCCGCTATAGCTCGCATGAACAGCACGTAAATGATGCTCGAGGTGTTGCTTGAATGTGTCTTCCCGAAAGGGAAGGGGGCCGTACTCGGAGGTAGTGCAATACCGAGACAACCCGTGGCTGGGACGCAGCAAGCCGCTTATTCCACAGCCAGTTTCCAAAAATCAGTTTAATATATGAGCTACTCAATGAGCAGCGTATCAGATATTAAGCTGATAAGAACAGATACTACACTTGATCTTAGCCAAAAGGCCGAGAAGCGATGCAGAATCTGGCTCGGACTACAGGGAGCGTTTATCATTCTAGGCCTCCGCCATGTGGGTGACGGACTCGGTTTTAGGCCCTTCTGCCTCCTAAGATCACATGTGATGATCAGTCATGAACGTAGTGCTATCACGTACGAGCAGTATTCGCTTGATACAGCGTCTTTGCGAGTGCAATGAGACATTTTTACCGCGCTAGTGCGTGCGTACGTTCTCACCGCACCGCTATAAAAGTCTAAAATATCACCGAGATCTTTCGTCTACGGCCATACCATCGAGAAAACACCGGTTCTCGTCCGATCACCGAAGTTAAGCTCGATTGGGCGCGGTTAGTACTTGGATGGGTGACCGCCTGGGAATACCGCGTGCTGTAGGCATTTCTTTTTCATTTTTTTTCTAAACTATAAAGAAAAAGTTAGTGCAGGTTGGTCATTGTCTAAGCTAAAGAAATCCCTCAGTTGTATGCGTTCTCAACTCGATCTATAGACAATTCAGGCATACTCAGCGACCGTATTGTAATCAAAATCGCGGTCGTAAACGTTCGCAAACGTTCAGCAGATTCAAGTAGAGTCATAATATTACAAGCGATCAGATCAGTGGATTGTGAAAGCCTGTAAGAGCGTTAGTACTCGCATAGGAAATGTCTCTCAATGCAGTAAAATACTATGAGAGAAAGTGCGCAGTATTATCGCATTGGTCGCGCGTTTACACCGCGAGTGAACACGAACATTACTCAGCTAGCATCTCATACAAGCTGAGATGCCATTCATAGCGTAAACCTTGTCCAAATAAATGCTTTTCGAGATCATGTTTTCACTCACTATAATAAAGCGCGAAGGTTGCAAAGCAGCGCGCGTATTCCACTGTTCTATTTTAGTGACGAAACAGTCGCACTGAACTTTCATCGCCGGTTAGCAACAACTGATCAAAACACAGCTCACCTTCGCTCGTTTCATCGCAAAAACACCGCTAGAATGCAGACCAAACACGACTAAAGCCTCTGCCCACCATGACGGTAATGTGAGAGCAAGTTGTTCGCTATTAGAAGTTAGAAATTTTACAATAGTTGACTGATTACAAGCGGTGTGAAGTCCGTGCTTCACGAGTCGCTCGTTGTGATTGTGTTGTGATTACACTTGATTCGTATTGTTCGGGGACTAGCGCGAACGCAGGTCCCCACTACCAGAAATTATACGCTCGAGTTACCCACATTTGGGGTAATCGCAGGGGTCAACCCAATCGAAGTGCAATGAGAGGGCCTCACCCTGAGAGGACCGCCTTGGTGATCACGGTAAACCTCCCGCGTCAGGTAAGTATGAGTTTATTTGGCGTCCCTGTACACCGACTGTCCCCGGCTGATTTCATCCTCCATGTGGGAACGGTGCATCGCGGTGATTATGACCCGTCGTCTTAATGACGATCCTGTCTCTTATTGATCTCTCCCGCTATAGCTCGCATGAACAGCACGTAAATGATGCTCGAGGTGTTGCTTGAATGTGTCTTCCCGAAAGGGAAGGGGGCCGTACTCGGAGGTAGTGCAATACCGAGACAACCCGTGGCTGGGACGCAGCAAGCCGCTTATTCCACAGCCAGTTTCCAAAAATCAGTTTAATATATGAGCTACTCAATGAGCAGCGTATCAGATATTAAGCTGATAAGAACAGATACTACACTTGATCTTAGCCAAAAGGCCGAGAAGCGATGCAGAATCTGGCTCGGACTACAGGGAGCGTTTATCATTCTAGGCCTCCGCCATGTGGGTGACGGACTCGGTTTTAGGCCCTTCTGCCTCCTAAGATCACATGTGATGATCAGTCATGAACGTAGTGCTATCACGTACGAGCAGTATTCGCTTGATACAGCGTCTTTGCGAGTGCAATGAGACATTTTTACCGCGCTAGTGCGTGCGTACGTTCTCACCGCACCGCTATAAAAGTCTAAAATATCACCGAGATCTTTCGTCTACGGCCATACCATCGAGAAAACACCGGTTCTCGTCCGATCACCGAAGTTAAGCTCGATTGGGCGCGGTTAGTACTTGGATGGGTGACCGCCTGGGAATACCGCGTGCTGTAGGCATTTCTTTTTCATTTTTTTTCTAAACTATAAAGAAAAAGTTAGTGCAGGTTGGTCATTGTCTAAGCTAAAGAAATCCCTCAGTTGTATGCGTTCTCAACTCGATCTATAGACAATTCAGGCATACTCAGCGACCGTATTGTAATCAAAATCGCGGTCGTAAACGTTCGCAAACGTTCAGCAGATTCAAGTAGAGTCATAATATTACAAGCGATCAGATCAGTGGATTGTGAAAGCCTGTAAGAGCGTTAGTACTCGCATAGGAAATGTCTCTCAATGCAGTAAAATACTATGAGAGAAAGTGCGCAGTATTATCGCATTGGTCGCGCGTTTACACCGCGAGTGAACACGAACATTACTCAGCTAGCATCTCATACAAGCTGAGATGCCATTCATAGCGTAAACCTTGTCCAAATAAATGCTTTTCGAGATCATGTTTTCACTCACTATAATAAAGCGCGAAGGTTGCAAAGCAGCGCGCGTATTCCACTGTTCTATTTTAGTGACGAAACAGTCGCACTGAACTTTCATCGCCGGTTAGCAACAACTGATCAAAACACAGCTCACCTTCGCTCGTTTCATCGCAAAAACACCGCTAGAATGCAGACCAAACACGACTAAAGCCTCTGCCCACCATGACGGTAATGTGAGAGCAAGTTGTTCGCTATTAGAAGTTAGAAATTTTACAATAGTTGACTGATTACAAGCGGTGTGAAGTCCGTGCTTCACGAGTCGCTCGTTGTGATTGTGTTGTGATTACACTTGATTCGTATTGTTCGGGGACTAGCGCGAACGCAGGTCCCCACTACCAGAAATTATACGCTCGAGTTACCCACATTTGGGGTAATCGCAGGGGTCAACCCAATCGAAGTGCAATGAGAGGGCCTCACCCTGAGAGGACCGCCTTGGTGATCACGGTAAACCTCCCGCGTCAGGTAAGTATGAGTTTATTTGGCGTCCCTGTACACCGACTGTCCCCGGCTGATTTCATCCTCCATGTGGGAACGGTGCATCGCGGTGATTATGACCCGTCGTCTTAATGACGATCCTGTCTCTTATTGATCTCTCCCGCTATAGCTCGCATGAACAGCACGTAAATGATGCTCGAGGTGTTGCTTGAATGTGTCTTCCCGAAAGGGAAGGGGGCCGTACTCGGAGGTAGTGCAATACCGAGACAACCCGTGGCTGGGACGCAGCAAGCCGCTTATTCCACAGCCAGTTTCCAAAAATCAGTTTAATATATGAGCTACTCAATGAGCAGCGTATCAGATATTAAGCTGATAAGAACAGATACTACACTTGATCTTAGCCAAAAGGCCGAGAAGCGATGCAGAATCTGGCTCGGACTACAGGGAGCGTTTATCATTCTAGGCCTCCGCCATGTGGGTGACGGACTCGGTTTTAGGCCCTTCTGCCTCCTAAGATCACATGTGATGATCAGTCATGAACGTAGTGCTATCACGTACGAGCAGTATTCGCTTGATACAGCGTCTTTGCGAGTGCAATGAGACATTTTTACCGCGCTAGTGCGTGCGTACGTTCTCACCGCACCGCTATAAAAGTCTAAAATATCACCGAGATCTTTCGTCTACGGCCATACCATCGAGAAAACACCGGTTCTCGTCCGATCACCGAAGTTAAGCTCGATTGGGCGCGGTTAGTACTTGGATGGGTGACCGCCTGGGAATACCGCGTGCTGTAGGCATTTCTTTTTCATTTTTTTTCTAAACTATAAAGAAAAAGTTAGTGCAGGTTGGTCATTGTCTAAGCTAAAGAAATCCCTCAGTTGTATGCGTTCTCAACTCGATCTATAGACAATTCAGGCATACTCAGCGACCGTATTGTAATCAAAATCGCGGTCGTAAACGTTCGCAAACGTTCAGCAGATTCAAGTAGAGTCATAATATTACAAGCGATCAGATCAGTGGATTGTGAAAGCCTGTAAGAGCGTTAGTACTCGCATAGGAAATGTCTCTCAATGCAGTAAAATACTATGAGAGAAAGTGCGCAGTATTATCGCATTGGTCGCGCGTTTACACCGCGAGTGAACACGAACATTACTCAGCTAGCATCTCATACAAGCTGAGATGCCATTCATAGCGTAAACCTTGTCCAAATAAATGCTTTTCGAGATCATGTTTTCACTCACTATAATAAAGCGCGAAGGTTGCAAAGCAGCGCGCGTATTCCACTGTTCTATTTTAGTGACGAAACAGTCGCACTGAACTTTCATCGCCGGTTAGCAACAACTGATCAAAACACAGCTCACCTTCGCTCGTTTCATCGCAAAAACACCGCTAGAATGCAGACCAAACACGACTAAAGCCTCTGCCCACCATGACGGTAATGTGAGAGCAAGTTGTTCGCTATTAGAAGTTAGAAATTTTACAATAGTTGACTGATTACAAGCGGTGTGAAGTCCGTGCTTCACGAGTCGCTCGTTGTGATTGTGTTGTGATTACACTTGATTCGTATTGTTCGGGGACTAGCGCGAACGCAGGTCCCCACTACCAGAAATTATACGCTCGAGTTACCCACATTTGGGGTAATCGCAGGGGTCAACCCAATCGAAGTGCAATGAGAGGGCCTCACCCTGAGAGGACCGCCTTGGTGATCACGGTAAACCTCCCGCGTCAGGTAAGTATGAGTTTATTTGGCGTCCCTGTACACCGACTGTCCCCGGCTGATTTCATCCTCCATGTGGGAACGGTGCATCGCGGTGATTATGACCCGTCGTCTTAATGACGATCCTGTCTCTTATTGATCTCTCCCGCTATAGCTCGCATGAACAGCACGTAAATGATGCTCGAGGTGTTGCTTGAATGTGTCTTCCCGAAAGGGAAGGGGGCCGTACTCGGAGGTAGTGCAATACCGAGACAACCCGTGGCTGGGACGCAGCAAGCCGCTTATTCCACAGCCAGTTTCCAAAAATCAGTTTAATATGAGCTACTCAATGAGCAGCGTATCAGATATTAAGCTGATAAGAACAGATACTACACTTGATCTTAGCCAAAAGGCCGAGAAGCGATGCAGAATCTGGCTCGGACTACAGGGAGCGTTTATCATTCTAGGCCTCCGCCATGTGGGTGACGGACTCGGTTTTAGGCCCTTCTGCCTCCTAAGATCACATGTGATGATCAGTCATGAACGTAGTGCTATCACGTACGAGCAGTATTCGCTTGATACAGCGTCTTTGCGAGTGCAATGAGACATTTTTACCGCGCTAGTGCGTGCGTACGTTCTCACCGCACCGCTATAAAAGTCTAAAATATCACCGAGATCTTTCGTCTACGGCCATACCATCGAGAAAACACCGGTTCTCGTCCGATCACCGAAGTTAAGCTCGATTGGGCGCGGTTAGTACTTGGATGGGTGACCGCCTGGGAATACCGCGTGCTGTAGGCATTTCTTTTTCATTTTTTTTCTAAACTATAAAGAAAAAGTTAGTGCAGGTTGGTCATTGTCTAAGCTAAAGAAATCCCTCAGTTGTATGCGTTCTCAACTCGATCTATAGACAATTCAGGCATACTCAGCGACCGTATTGTAATCAAAATCGCGGTCGTAAACGTTCGCAAACGTTCAGCAGATTCAAGTAGAGTCATAATATTACAAGCGATCAGATCAGTGGATTGTGAAAGCCTGTAAGAGCGTTAGTACTCGCATAGGAAATGTCTCTCAATGCAGTAAAATACTATGAGAGAAAGTGCGCAGTATTATCGCATTGGTCGCGCGTTTACACCGCGAGTGAACACGAACATTACTCAGCTAGCATCTCATACAAGCTGAGATGCCATTCATAGCGTAAACCTTGTCCAAATAAATGCTTTTCGAGATCATGTTTTCACTCACTATAATAAAGCGCGAAGGTTGCAAAGCAGCGCGCGTATTCCACTGTTCTATTTTAGTGACGAAACAGTCGCACTGAACTTTCATCGCCGGTTAGCAACAACTGATCAAAACACAGCTCACCTTCGCTCGTTTCATCGCAAAAACACCGCTAGAATGCAGACCAAACACGACTAAAGCCTCTGCCCACCATGACGGTAATGTGAGAGCAAGTTGTTCGCTATTAGAAGTTAGAAATTTTACAATAGTTGACTGATTACAAGCGGTGTGAAGTCCGTGCTTCACGAGTCGCTCGTTGTGATTGTGTTGTGATTACACTTGATTCGTATTGTTCGGGGACTAGCGCGAACGCAGGTCCCCACTACCAGAAATTATACGCTCGAGTTACCCACATTTGGGGTAATCGCAGGGGTCAACCCAATCGAAGTGCAATGAGAGGGCCTCACCCTGAGAGGACCGCCTTGGTGATCACGGTAAACCTCCCGCGTCAGGTAAGTATGAGTTTATTTGGCGTCCCTGTACACCGACTGTCCCCGGCTGATTTCATCCTCCATGTGGGAACGGTGCATCGCGGTGATTATGACCCGTCGTCTTAATGACGATCCTGTCTCTTATTGATCTCTCCCGCTATAGCTCGCATGAACAGCACGTAAATGATGCTCGAGGTGTTGCTTGAATGTGTCTTCCCGAAAGGGAAGGGGGCCGTACTCGGAGGTAGTGCAATACCGAGACAACCCGTGGCTGGGACGCAGCAAGCCGCTTATTCCACAGCCAGTTTCCAAAAATCAGTTTAATATATGAGCTACTCAATGAGCAGCGTATCAGATATTAAGCTGATAAGAACAGATACTACACTTGATCTTAGCCAAAAGGCCGAGAAGCGATGCAGAATCTGGCTCGGACTACAGGGAGCGTTTATCATTCTAGGCCTCCGCCATGTGGGTGACGGACTCGGTTTTAGGCCCTTCTGCCTCCTAAGATCACATGTGATGATCAGTCATGAACGTAGTGCTATCACGTACGAGCAGTATTCGCTTGATACAGCGTCTTTGCGAGTGCAATGAGACATTTTTACCGCGCTAGTGCGTGCGTACGTTCTCACCGCACCGCTATAAAAGTCTAAAATATCACCGAGATCTTTCGTCTACGGCCATACCATCGAGAAAACACCGGTTCTCGTCCGATCACCGAAGTTAAGCTCGATTGGGCGCGGTTAGTACTTGGATGGGTGACCGCCTGGGAATACCGCGTGCTGTAGGCATTTCTTTTTCATTTTTTTTCTAAACTATAAAGAAAAAGTTAGTGCAGGTTGGTCATTGTCTAAGCTAAAGAAATCCCTCAGTTGTATGCGTTCTCAACTCGATCTATAGACAATTCAGGCATACTCAGCGACCGTATTGTAATCAAAATCGCGGTCGTAAACGTTCGCAAACGTTCAGCAGATTCAAGTAGAGTCATAATATTACAAGCGATCAGATCAGTGGATTGTGAAAGCCTGTAAGAGCGTTAGTACTCGCATAGGAAATGTCTCTCAATGCAGTAAAATACTATGAGAGAAAGTGCGCAGTATTATCGCATTGGTCGCGCGTTTACACCGCGAGTGAACACGAACATTACTCAGCTAGCATCTCATACAAGCTGAGATGCCATTCATAGCGTAAACCTTGTCCAAATAAATGCTTTTCGAGATCATGTTTTCACTCACTATAATAAAGCGCGAAGGTTGCAAAGCAGCGCGCGTATTCCACTGTTCTATTTTAGTGACGAAACAGTCGCACTGAACTTTCATCGCCGGTTAGCAACAACTGATCAAAACACAGCTCACCTTCGCTCGTTTCATCGCAAAAACACCGCTAGAATGCAGACCAAACACGACTAAAGCCTCTGCCCACCATGACGGTAATGTGAGAGCAAGTTGTTCGCTATTAGAAGTTAGAAATTTTACAATAGTTGACTGATTACAAGCGGTGTGAAGTCCGTGCTTCACGAGTCGCTCGTTGTGATTGTGTTGTGATTACACTTGATTCGTATTGTTCGGGGACTAGCGCGAACGCAGGTCCCCACTACCAGAAATTATACGCTCGAGTTACCCACATTTGGGGTAATCGCAGGGGTCAACCCAATCGAAGTGCAATGAGAGGGCCTCACCCTGAGAGGACCGCCTTGGTGATCACGGTAAACCTCCCGCGTCAGGTAAGTATGAGTTTATTTGGCGTCCCTGTACACCGACTGTCCCCGGCTGATTTCATCCTCCATGTGGGAACGGTGCATCGCGGTGATTATGACCCGTCGTCTTAATGACGATCCTGTCTCTTATTGATCTCTCCCGCTATAGCTCGCATGAACAGCACGTAAATGATGCTCGAGGTGTTGCTTGAATGTGTCTTCCCGAAAGGGAAGGGGGCCGTACTCGGAGGTAGTGCAATACCGAGACAACCCGTGGCTGGGACGCAGCAAGCCGCTTATTCCACAGCCAGTTTCCAAAAATCAGTTTAATATATGAGCTACTCAATGAGCAGCGTATCAGATATTAAGCTGATAAGAACAGATACTACACTTGATCTTAGCCAAAAGGCCGAGAAGCGATGCAGAATCTGGCTCGGACTACAGGGAGCGTTTATCATTCTAGGCCTCCGCCATGTGGGTGACGGACTCGGTTTTAGGCCCTTCTGCCTCCTAAGATCACATGTGATGATCAGTCATGAACGTAGTGCTATCACGTACGAGCAGTATTCGCTTGATACAGCGTCTTTGCGAGTGCAATGAGACATTTTTACCGCGCTAGTGCGTGCGTACGTTCTCACCGCACCGCTATAAAAGTCTAAAATATCACCGAGATCTTTCGTCTACGGCCATACCATCGAGAAAACACCGGTTCTCGTCCGATCACCGAAGTTAAGCTCGATTGGGCGCGGTTAGTACTTGGATGGGTGACCGCCTGGGAATACCGCGTGCTGTAGGCATTTCTTTTTCATTTTTTTTCTAAACTATAAAGAAAAAGTTAGTGCAGGTTGGTCATTGTCTAAGCTAAAGAAATCCCTCAGTTGTATGCGTTCTCAACTCGATCTATAGACAATTCAGGCATACTCAGCGACCGTATTGTAATCAAAATCGCGGTCGTAAACGTTCGCAAACGTTCAGCAGATTCAAGTAGAGTCATAATATTACAAGCGATCAGATCAGTGGATTGTGAAAGCCTGTAAGAGCGTTAGTACTCGCATAGGAAATGTCTCTCAATGCAGTAAAATACTATGAGAGAAAGTGCGCAGTATTATCGCATTGGTCGCGCGTTTACACCGCGAGTGAACACGAACATTACTCAGCTAGCATCTCATACAAGCTGAGATGCCATTCATAGCGTAAACCTTGTCCAAATAAATGCTTTTCGAGATCATGTTTTCACTCACTATAATAAAGCGCGAAGGTTGCAAAGCAGCGCGCGTATTCCACTGTTCTATTTTAGTGACGAAACAGTCGCACTGAACTTTCATCGCCGGTTAGCAACAACTGATCAAAACACAGCTCACCTTCGCTCGTTTCATCGCAAAAACACCGCTAGAATGCAGACCAAACACGACTAAAGCCTCTGCCCACCATGACGGTAATGTGAGAGCAAGTTGTTCGCTATTAGAAGTTAGAAATTTTACAATAGTTGACTGATTACAAGCGGTGTGAAGTCCGTGCTTCACGAGTCGCTCGTTGTGATTGTGTTGTGATTACACTTGATTCGTATTGTTCGGGGACTAGCGCGAACGCAGGTCCCCACTACCAGAAATTATACGCTCGAGTTACCCACATTTGGGGTAATCGCAGGGGTCAACCCAATCGAAGTGCAATGAGAGGGCCTCACCCTGAGAGGACCGCCTTGGTGATCACGGTAAACCTCCCGCGTCAGGTAAGTATGAGTTTATTTGGCGTCCCTGTACACCGACTGTCCCCGGCTGATTTCATCCTCCATGTGGGAACGGTGCATCGCGGTGATTATGACCCGTCGTCTTAATGACGATCCTGTCTCTTATTGATCTCTCCCGCTATAGCTCGCATGAACAGCACGTAAATGATGCTCGAGGTGTTGCTTGAATGTGTCTTCCCGAAAGGGAAGGGGGCCGTACTCGGAGGTAGTGCAATACCGAGACAACCCGTGGCTGGGACGCAGCAAGCCGCTTATTCCACAGCCAGTTTCCAAAAATCAGTTTAATATATGAGCTACTCAATGAGCAGCGTATCAGATATTAAGCTGATAAGAACAGATACTACACTTGATCTTAGCCAAAAGGCCGAGAAGCGATGCAGAATCTGGCTCGGACTACAGGGAGCGTTTATCATTCTAGGCCTCCGCCATGTGGGTGACGGACTCGGTTTTAGGCCCTTCTGCCTCCTAAGATCACATGTGATGATCAGTCATGAACGTAGTGCTATCACGTACGAGCAGTATTCGCTTGATACAGCGTCTTTGCGAGTGCAATGAGACATTTTTACCGCGCTAGTGCGTGCGTACGTTCTCACCGCACCGCTATAAAAGTCTAAAATATCACCGAGATCTTTCGTCTACGGCCATACCATCGAGAAAACACCGGTTCTCGTCCGATCACCGAAGTTAAGCTCGATTGGGCGCGGTTAGTACTTGGATGGGTGACCGCCTGGGAATACCGCGTGCTGTAGGCATTTCTTTTTCATTTTTTTTCTAAACTATAAAGAAAAAGTTAGTGCAGGTTGGTCATTGTCTAAGCTAAAGAAATCCCTCAGTTGTATGCGTTCTCAACTCGATCTATAGACAATTCAGGCATACTCAGCGACCGTATTGTAATCAAAATCGCGGTCGTAAACGTTCGCAAACGTTCAGCAGATTCAAGTAGAGTCATAATATTACAAGCGATCAGATCAGTGGATTGTGAAAGCCTGTAAGAGCGTTAGTACTCGCATAGGAAATGTCTCTCAATGCAGTAAAATACTATGAGAGAAAGTGCGCAGTATTATCGCATTGGTCGCGCGTTTACACCGCGAGTGAACACGAACATTACTCAGCTAGCATCTCATACAAGCTGAGATGCCATTCATAGCGTAAACCTTGTCCAAATAAATGCTTTTCGAGATCATGTTTTCACTCACTATAATAAAGCGCGAAGGTTGCAAAGCAGCGCGCGTATTCCACTGTTCTATTTTAGTGACGAAACAGTCGCACTGAACTTTCATCGCCGGTTAGCAACAACTGATCAAAACACAGCTCACCTTCGCTCGTTTCATCGCAAAAACACCGCTAGAATGCAGACCAAACACGACTAAAGCCTCTGCCCACCATGACGGTAATGTGAGAGCAAGTTGTTCGCTATTAGAAGTTAGAAATTTTACAATAGTTGACTGATTACAAGCGGTGTGAAGTCCGTGCTTCACGAGTCGCTCGTTGTGATTGTGTTGTGATTACACTTGATTCGTATTGTTCGGGGACTAGCGCGAACGCAGGTCCCCACTACCAGAAATTATACGCTCGAGTTACCCACATTTGGGGTAATCGCAGGGGTCAACCCAATCGAAGTGCAATGAGAGGGCCTCACCCTGAGAGGACCGCCTTGGTGATCACGGTAAACCTCCCGCGTCAGGTAAGTATGAGTTTATTTGGCGTCCCTGTACACCGACTGTCCCCGGCTGATTTCATCCTCCATGTGGGAACGGTGCATCGCGGTGATTATGACCCGTCGTCTTAATGACGATCCTGTCTCTTATTGATCTCTCCCGCTATAGCTCGCATGAACAGCACGTAAATGATGCTCGAGGTGTTGCTTGAATGTGTCTTCCCGAAAGGGAAGGGGGCCGTACTCGGAGGTAGTGCAATACCGAGACAACCCGTGGCTGGGACGCAGCAAGCCGCTTATTCCACAGCCAGTTTCCAAAAATCAGTTTAATATATGAGCTACTCAATGAGCAGCGTATCAGATATTAAGCTGATAAGAACAGATACTACACTTGATCTTAGCCAAAAGGCCGAGAAGCGATGCAGAATCTGGCTCGGACTACAGGGAGCGTTTATCATTCTAGGCCTCCGCCATGTGGGTGACGGACTCGGTTTTAGGCCCTTCTGCCTCCTAAGATCACATGTGATGATCAGTCATGAACGTAGTGCTATCACGTACGAGCAGTATTCGCTTGATACAGCGTCTTTGCGAGTGCAATGAGACATTTTTACCGCGCTAGTGCGTGCGTACGTTCTCACCGCACCGCTATAAAAGTCTAAAATATCACCGAGATCTTTCGTCTACGGCCATACCATCGAGAAAACACCGGTTCTCGTCCGATCACCGAAGTTAAGCTCGATTGGGCGCGGTTAGTACTTGGATGGGTGACCGCCTGGGAATACCGCGTGCTGTAGGCATTTCTTTTTCATTTTTTTTCTAAACTATAAAGAAAAAGTTAGTGCAGGTTGGTCATTGTCTAAGCTAAAGAAATCCCTCAGTTGTATGCGTTCTCAACTCGATCTATAGACAATTCAGGCATACTCAGCGACCGTATTGTAATCAAAATCGCGGTCGTAAACGTTCGCAAACGTTCAGCAGATTCAAGTAGAGTCATAATATTACAAGCGATCAGATCAGTGGATTGTGAAAGCCTGTAAGAGCGTTAGTACTCGCATAGGAAATGTCTCTCAATGCAGTAAAATACTATGAGAGAAAGTGCGCAGTATTATCGCATTGGTCGCGCGTTTACACCGCGAGTGAACACGAACATTACTCAGCTAGCATCTCATACAAGCTGAGATGCCATTCATAGCGTAAACCTTGTCCAAATAAATGCTTTTCGAGATCATGTTTTCACTCACTATAATAAAGCGCGAAGGTTGCAAAGCAGCGCGCGTATTCCACTGTTCTATTTTAGTGACGAAACAGTCGCACTGAACTTTCATCGCCGGTTAGCAACAACTGATCAAAACACAGCTCACCTTCGCTCGTTTCATCGCAAAAACACCGCTAGAATGCAGACCAAACACGACTAAAGCCTCTGCCCACCATGACGGTAATGTGAGAGCAAGTTGTTCGCTATTAGAAGTTAGAAATTTTACAATAGTTGACTGATTACAAGCGGTGTGAAGTCCGTGCTTCACGAGTCGCTCGTTGTGATTGTGTTGTGATTACACTTGATTCGTATTGTTCGGGGACTAGCGCGAACGCAGGTCCCCACTACCAGAAATTATACGCTCGAGTTACCCACATTTGGGGTAATCGCAGGGGTCAACCCAATCGAAGTGCAATGAGAGGGCCTCACCCTGAGAGGACCGCCTTGGTGATCACGGTAAACCTCCCGCGTCAGGTAAGTATGAGTTTATTTGGCGTCCCTGTACACCGACTGTCCCCGGCTGATTTCATCCTCCATGTGGGAACGGTGCATCGCGGTGATTATGACCCGTCGTCTTAATGACGATCCTGTCTCTTATTGATCTCTCCCGCTATAGCTCGCATGAACAGCACGTAAATGATGCTCGAGGTGTTGCTTGAATGTGTCTTCCCGAAAGGGAAGGGGGCCGTACTCGGAGGTAGTGCAATACCGAGACAACCCGTGGCTGGGACGCAGCAAGCCGCTTATTCCACAGCCAGTTTCCAAAAATCAGTTTAATATATGAGCTACTCAATGAGCAGCGTATCAGATATTAAGCTGATAAGAACAGATACTACACTTGATCTTAGCCAAAAGGCCGAGAAGCGATGCAGAATCTGGCTCGGACTACAGGGAGCGTTTATCATTCTAGGCCTCCGCCATGTGGGTGACGGACTCGGTTTTAGGCCCTTCTGCCTCCTAAGATCACATGTGATGATCAGTCATGAACGTAGTGCTATCACGTACGAGCAGTATTCGCTTGATACAGCGTCTTTGCGAGTGCAATGAGACATTTTTACCGCGCTAGTGCGTGCGTACGTTCTCACCGCACCGCTATAAAAGTCTAAAATATCACCGAGATCTTTCGTCTACGGCCATACCATCGAGAAAACACCGGTTCTCGTCCGATCACCGAAGTTAAGCTCGATTGGGCGCGGTTAGTACTTGGATGGGTGACCGCCTGGGAATACCGCGTGCTGTAGGCATTTCTTTTTCATTTTTTTTCTAAACTATAAAGAAAAAGTTAGTGCAGGTTGGTCATTGTCTAAGCTAAAGAAATCCCTCAGTTGTATGCGTTCTCAACTCGATCTATAGACAATTCAGGCATACTCAGCGACCGTATTGTAATCAAAATCGCGGTCGTAAACGTTCGCAAACGTTCAGCAGATTCAAGTAGAGTCATAATATTACAAGCGATCAGATCAGTGGATTGTGAAAGCCTGTAAGAGCGTTAGTACTCGCATAGGAAATGTCTCTCAATGCAGTAAAATACTATGAGAGAAAGTGCGCAGTATTATCGCATTGGTCGCGCGTTTACACCGCGAGTGAACACGAACATTACTCAGCTAGCATCTCATACAAGCTGAGATGCCATTCATAGCGTAAACCTTGTCCAAATAAATGCTTTTCGAGATCATGTTTTCACTCACTATAATAAAGCGCGAAGGTTGCAAAGCAGCGCGCGTATTCCACTGTTCTATTTTAGTGACGAAACAGTCGCACTGAACTTTCATCGCCGGTTAGCAACAACTGATCAAAACACAGCTCACCTTCGCTCGTTTCATCGCAAAAACACCGCTAGAATGCAGACCAAACACGACTAAAGCCTCTGCCCACCATGACGGTAATGTGAGAGCAAGTTGTTCGCTATTAGAAGTTAGAAATTTTACAATAGTTGACTGATTACAAGCGGTGTGAAGTCCGTGCTTCACGAGTCGCTCGTTGTGATTGTGTTGTGATTACACTTGATTCGTATTGTTCGGGGACTAGCGCGAACGCAGGTCCCCACTACCAGAAATTATACGCTCGAGTTACCCACATTTGGGGTAATCGCAGGGGTCAACCCAATCGAAGTGCAATGAGAGGGCCTCACCCTGAGAGGACCGCCTTGGTGATCACGGTAAACCTCCCGCGTCAGGTAAGTATGAGTTTATTTGGCGTCCCTGTACACCGACTGTCCCCGGCTGATTTCATCCTCCATGTGGGAACGGTGCATCGCGGTGATTATGACCCGTCGTCTTAATGACGATCCTGTCTCTTATTGATCTCTCCCGCTATAGCTCGCATGAACAGCACGTAAATGATGCTCGAGGTGTTGCTTGAATGTGTCTTCCCGAAAGGGAAGGGGGCCGTACTCGGAGGTAGTGCAATACCGAGACAACCCGTGGCTGGGACGCAGCAAGCCGCTTATTCCACAGCCAGTTTCCAAAAATCAGTTTAATATATGAGCTACTCAATGAGCAGCGTATCAGATATTAAGCTGATAAGAACAGATACTACACTTGATCTTAGCCAAAAGGCCGAGAAGCGATGCAGAATCTGGCTCGGACTACAGGGAGCGTTTATCATTCTAGGCCTCCGCCATGTGGGTGACGGACTCGGTTTTAGGCCCTTCTGCCTCCTAAGATCACATGTGATGATCAGTCATGAACGTAGTGCTATCACGTACGAGCAGTATTCGCTTGATACAGCGTCTTTGCGAGTGCAATGAGACATTTTTACCGCGCTAGTGCGTGCGTACGTTCTCACCGCACCGCTATAAAAGTCTAAAATATCACCGAGATCTTTCGTCTACGGCCATACCATCGAGAAAACACCGGTTCTCGTCCGATCACCGAAGTTAAGCTCGATTGGGCGCGGTTAGTACTTGGATGGGTGACCGCCTGGGAATACCGCGTGCTGTAGGCATTTCTTTTTCATTTTTTTTCTAAACTATAAAGAAAAAGTTAGTGCAGGTTGGTCATTGTCTAAGCTAAAGAAATCCCTCAGTTGTATGCGTTCTCAACTCGATCTATAGACAATTCAGGCATACTCAGCGACCGTATTGTAATCAAAATCGCGGTCGTAAACGTTCGCAAACGTTCAGCAGATTCAAGTAGAGTCATAATATTACAAGCGATCAGATCAGTGGATTGTGAAAGCCTGTAAGAGCGTTAGTACTCGCATAGGAAATGTCTCTCAATGCAGTAAAATACTATGAGAGAAAGTGCGCAGTATTATCGCATTGGTCGCGCGTTTACACCGCGAGTGAACACGAACATTACTCAGCTAGCATCTCATACAAGCTGAGATGCCATTCATAGCGTAAACCTTGTCCAAATAAATGCTTTTCGAGATCATGTTTTCACTCACTATAATAAAGCGCGAAGGTTGCAAAGCAGCGCGCGTATTCCACTGTTCTATTTTAGTGACGAAACAGTCGCACTGAACTTTCATCGCCGGTTAGCAACAACTGATCAAAACACAGCTCACCTTCGCTCGTTTCATCGCAAAAACACCGCTAGAATGCAGACCAAACACGACTAAAGCCTCTGCCCACCATGACGGTAATGTGAGAGCAAGTTGTTCGCTATTAGAAGTTAGAAATTTTACAATAGTTGACTGATTACAAGCGGTGTGAAGTCCGTGCTTCACGAGTCGCTCGTTGTGATTGTGTTGTGATTACACTTGATTCGTATTGTTCGGGGACTAGCGCGAACGCAGGTCCCCACTACCAGAAATTATACGCTCGAGTTACCCACATTTGGGGTAATCGCAGGGGTCAACCCAATCGAAGTGCAATGAGAGGGCCTCACCCTGAGAGGACCGCCTTGGTGATCACGGTAAACCTCCCGCGTCAGGTAAGTATGAGTTTATTTGGCGTCCCTGTACACCGACTGTCCCCGGCTGATTTCATCCTCCATGTGGGAACGGTGCATCGCGGTGATTATGACCCGTCGTCTTAATGACGATCCTGTCTCTTATTGATCTCTCCCGCTATAGCTCGCATGAACAGCACGTAAATGATGCTCGAGGTGTTGCTTGAATGTGTCTTCCCGAAAGGGAAGGGGGCCGTACTCGGAGGTAGTGCAATACCGAGACAACCCGTGGCTGGGACGCAGCAAGCCGCTTATTCCACAGCCAGTTTCCAAAAATCAGTTTAATATATGAGCTACTCAATGAGCAGCGTATCAGATATTAAGCTGATAAGAACAGATACTACACTTGATCTTAGCCAAAAGGCCGAGAAGCGATGCAGAATCTGGCTCGGACTACAGGGAGCGTTTATCATTCTAGGCCTCCGCCATGTGGGTGACGGACTCGGTTTTAGGCCCTTCTGCCTCCTAAGATCACATGTGATGATCAGTCATGAACGTAGTGCTATCACGTACGAGCAGTATTCGCTTGATACAGCGTCTTTGCGAGTGCAATGAGACATTTTTACCGCGCTAGTGCGTGCGTACGTTCTCACCGCACCGCTATAAAAGTCTAAAATATCACCGAGATCTTTCGTCTACGGCCATACCATCGAGAAAACACCGGTTCTCGTCCGATCACCGAAGTTAAGCTCGATTGGGCGCGGTTAGTACTTGGATGGGTGACCGCCTGGGAATACCGCGTGCTGTAGGCATTTCTTTTTCATTTTTTTTCTAAACTATAAAGAAAAAGTTAGTGCAGGTTGGTCATTGTCTAAGCTAAAGAAATCCCTCAGTTGTATGCGTTCTCAACTCGATCTATAGACAATTCAGGCATACTCAGCGACCGTATTGTAATCAAAATCGCGGTCGTAAACGTTCGCAAACGTTCAGCAGATTCAAGTAGAGTCATAATATTACAAGCGATCAGATCAGTGGATTGTGAAAGCCTGTAAGAGCGTTAGTACTCGCATAGGAAATGTCTCTCAATGCAGTAAAATACTATGAGAGAAAGTGCGCAGTATTATCGCATTGGTCGCGCGTTTACACCGCGAGTGAACACGAACATTACTCAGCTAGCATCTCATACAAGCTGAGATGCCATTCATAGCGTAAACCTTGTCCAAATAAATGCTTTTCGAGATCATGTTTTCACTCACTATAATAAAGCGCGAAGGTTGCAAAGCAGCGCGCGTATTCCACTGTTCTATTTTAGTGACGAAACAGTCGCACTGAACTTTCATCGCCGGTTAGCAACAACTGATCAAAACACAGCTCACCTTCGCTCGTTTCATCGCAAAAACACCGCTAGAATGCAGACCAAACACGACTAAAGCCTCTGCCCACCATGACGGTAATGTGAGAGCAAGTTGTTCGCTATTAGAAGTTAGAAATTTTACAATAGTTGACTGATTACAAGCGGTGTGAAGTCCGTGCTTCACGAGTCGCTCGTTGTGATTGTGTTGTGATTACACTTGATTCGTATTGTTCGGGGACTAGCGCGAACGCAGGTCCCCACTACCAGAAATTATACGCTCGAGTTACCCACATTTGGGGTAATCGCAGGGGTCAACCCAATCGAAGTGCAATGAGAGGGCCTCACCCTGAGAGGACCGCCTTGGTGATCACGGTAAACCTCCCGCGTCAGGTAAGTATGAGTTTATTTGGCGTCCCTGTACACCGACTGTCCCCGGCTGATTTCATCCTCCATGTGGGAACGGTGCATCGCGGTGATTATGACCCGTCGTCTTAATGACGATCCTGTCTCTTATTGATCTCTCCCGCTATAGCTCGCATGAACAGCACGTAAATGATGCTCGAGGTGTTGCTTGAATGTGTCTTCCCGAAAGGGAAGGGGGCCGTACTCGGAGGTAGTGCAATACCGAGACAACCCGTGGCTGGGACGCAGCAAGCCGCTTATTCCACAGCCAGTTTCCAAAAATCAGTTTAATATATGAGCTACTCAATGAGCAGCGTATCAGATATTAAGCTGATAAGAACAGATACTACACTTGATCTTAGCCAAAAGGCCGAGAAGCGATGCAGAATCTGGCTCGGACTACAGGGAGCGTTTATCATTCTAGGCCTCCGCCATGTGGGTGACGGACTCGGTTTTAGGCCCTTCTGCCTCCTAAGATCACATGTGATGATCAGTCATGAACGTAGTGCTATCACGTACGAGCAGTATTCGCTTGATACAGCGTCTTTGCGAGTGCAATGAGACATTTTTACCGCGCTAGTGCGTGCGTACGTTCTCACCGCACCGCTATAAAAGTCTAAAATATCACCGAGATCTTTCGTCTACGGCCATACCATCGAGAAAACACCGGTTCTCGTCCGATCACCGAAGTTAAGCTCGATTGGGCGCGGTTAGTACTTGGATGGGTGACCGCCTGGGAATACCGCGTGCTGTAGGCATTTCTTTTTCATTTTTTTTCTAAACTATAAAGAAAAAGTTAGTGCAGGTTGGTCATTGTCTAAGCTAAAGAAATCCCTCAGTTGTATGCGTTCTCAACTCGATCTATAGACAATTCAGGCATACTCAGCGACCGTATTGTAATCAAAATCGCGGTCGTAAACGTTCGCAAACGTTCAGCAGATTCAAGTAGAGTCATAATATTACAAGCGATCAGATCAGTGGATTGTGAAAGCCTGTAAGAGCGTTAGTACTCGCATAGGAAATGTCTCTCAATGCAGTAAAATACTATGAGAGAAAGTGCGCAGTATTATCGCATTGGTCGCGCGTTTACACCGCGAGTGAACACGAACATTACTCAGCTAGCATCTCATACAAGCTGAGATGCCATTCATAGCGTAAACCTTGTCCAAATAAATGCTTTTCGAGATCATGTTTTCACTCACTATAATAAAGCGCGAAGGTTGCAAAGCAGCGCGCGTATTCCACTGTTCTATTTTAGTGACGAAACAGTCGCACTGAACTTTCATCGCCGGTTAGCAACAACTGATCAAAACACAGCTCACCTTCGCTCGTTTCATCGCAAAAACACCGCTAGAATGCAGACCAAACACGACTAAAGCCTCTGCCCACCATGACGGTAATGTGAGAGCAAGTTGTTCGCTATTAGAAGTTAGAAATTTTACAATAGTTGACTGATTACAAGCGGTGTGAAGTCCGTGCTTCACGAGTCGCTCGTTGTGATTGTGTTGTGATTACACTTGATTCGTATTGTTCGGGGACTAGCGCGAACGCAGGTCCCCACTACCAGAAATTATACGCTCGAGTTACCCACATTTGGGGTAATCGCAGGGGTCAACCCAATCGAAGTGCAATGAGAGGGCCTCACCCTGAGAGGACCGCCTTGGTGATCACGGTAAACCTCCCGCGTCAGGTAAGTATGAGTTTATTTGGCGTCCCTGTACACCGACTGTCCCCGGCTGATTTCATCCTCCATGTGGGAACGGTGCATCGCGGTGATTATGACCCGTCGTCTTAATGACGATCCTGTCTCTTATTGATCTCTCCCGCTATAGCT
>NC_064041.1:11927093-11971790 GCF_932526225.1 Nematostella vectensis | reverse complement strand
CTTCTGCCTCCTAAGATCACATGTGATGATCAGTCATGAACGTAGTGCTATCACGTACGAGCAGTATTCGCTTGATACAGCGTCTTTGCGAGTGCAATGAGACATTTTTACCGCGCTAGTGCGTGCGTACGTTCTCACCGCACCGCTATAAAAGTCTAAAATATCACCGAGATCTTTCGTCTACGGCCATACCATCGAGAAAACACCGGTTCTCGTCCGATCACCGAAGTTAAGCTCGATTGGGCGCGGTTAGTACTTGGATGGGTGACCGCCTGGGAATACCGCGTGCTGTAGGCATTTCTTTTTCATTTTTTTTCTAAACTATAAAGAAAAAGTTAGTGCAGGTTGGTCATTGTCTAAGCTAAAGAAATCCCTCAGTTGTATGCGTTCTCAACTCGATCTATAGACAATTCAGGCATACTCAGCGACCGTATTGTAATCAAAATCGCGGTCGTAAACGTTCGCAAACGTTCAGCAGATTCAAGTAGAGTCATAATATTACAAGCGATCAGATCAGTGGATTGTGAAAGCCTGTAAGAGCGTTAGTACTCGCATAGGAAATGTCTCTCAATGCAGTAAAATACTATGAGAGAAAGTGCGCAGTATTATCGCATTGGTCGCGCGTTTACACCGCGAGTGAACACGAACATTACTCAGCTAGCATCTCATACAAGCTGAGATGCCATTCATAGCGTAAACCTTGTCCAAATAAATGCTTTTCGAGATCATGTTTTCACTCACTATAATAAAGCGCGAAGGTTGCAAAGCAGCGCGCGTATTCCACTGTTCTATTTTAGTGACGAAACAGTCGCACTGAACTTTCATCGCCGGTTAGCAACAACTGATCAAAACACAGCTCACCTTCGCTCGTTTCATCGCAAAAACACCGCTAGAATGCAGACCAAACACGACTAAAGCCTCTGCCCACCATGACGGTAATGTGAGAGCAAGTTGTTCGCTATTAGAAGTTAGAAATTTTACAATAGTTGACTGATTACAAGCGGTGTGAAGTCCGTGCTTCACGAGTCGCTCGTTGTGATTGTGTTGTGATTACACTTGATTCGTATTGTTCGGGGACTAGCGCGAACGCAGGTCCCCACTACCAGAAATTATACGCTCGAGTTACCCACATTTGGGGTAATCGCAGGGGTCAACCCAATCGAAGTGCAATGAGAGGGCCTCACCCTGAGAGGACCGCCTTGGTGATCACGGTAAACCTCCCGCGTCAGGTAAGTATGAGTTTATTTGGCGTCCCTGTACACCGACTGTCCCCGGCTGATTTCATCCTCCATGTGGGAACGGTGCATCGCGGTGATTATGACCCGTCGTCTTAATGACGATCCTGTCTCTTATTGATCTCTCCCGCTATAGCTCGCATGAACAGCACGTAAATGATGCTCGAGGTGTTGCTTGAATGTGTCTTCCCGAAAGGGAAGGGGGCCGTACTCGGAGGTAGTGCAATACCGAGACAACCCGTGGCTGGGACGCAGCAAGCCGCTTATTCCACAGCCAGTTTCCAAAAATCAGTTTAATATATGAGCTACTCAATGAGCAGCGTATCAGATATTAAGCTGATAAGAACAGATACTACACTTGATCTTAGCCAAAAGGCCGAGAAGCGATGCAGAATCTGGCTCGGACTACAGGGAGCGTTTATCATTCTAGGCCTCCGCCATGTGGGTGACGGACTCGGTTTTAGGCCCTTCTGCCTCCTAAGATCACATGTGATGATCAGTCATGAACGTAGTGCTATCACGTACGAGCAGTATTCGCTTGATACAGCGTCTTTGCGAGTGCAATGAGACATTTTTACCGCGCTAGTGCGTGCGTACGTTCTCACCGCACCGCTATAAAAGTCTAAAATATCACCGAGATCTTTCGTCTACGGCCATACCATCGAGAAAACACCGGTTCTCGTCCGATCACCGAAGTTAAGCTCGATTGGGCGCGGTTAGTACTTGGATGGGTGACCGCCTGGGAATACCGCGTGCTGTAGGCATTTCTTTTTCATTTTTTTTCTAAACTATAAAGAAAAAGTTAGTGCAGGTTGGTCATTGTCTAAGCTAAAGAAATCCCTCAGTTGTATGCGTTCTCAACTCGATCTATAGACAATTCAGGCATACTCAGCGACCGTATTGTAATCAAAATCGCGGTCGTAAACGTTCGCAAACGTTCAGCAGATTCAAGTAGAGTCATAATATTACAAGCGATCAGATCAGTGGATTGTGAAAGCCTGTAAGAGCGTTAGTACTCGCATAGGAAATGTCTCTCAATGCAGTAAAATACTATGAGAGAAAGTGCGCAGTATTATCGCATTGGTCGCGCGTTTACACCGCGAGTGAACACGAACATTACTCAGCTAGCATCTCATACAAGCTGAGATGCCATTCATAGCGTAAACCTTGTCCAAATAAATGCTTTTCGAGATCATGTTTTCACTCACTATAATAAAGCGCGAAGGTTGCAAAGCAGCGCGCGTATTCCACTGTTCTATTTTAGTGACGAAACAGTCGCACTGAACTTTCATCGCCGGTTAGCAACAACTGATCAAAACACAGCTCACCTTCGCTCGTTTCATCGCAAAAACACCGCTAGAATGCAGACCAAACACGACTAAAGCCTCTGCCCACCATGACGGTAATGTGAGAGCAAGTTGTTCGCTATTAGAAGTTAGAAATTTTACAATAGTTGACTGATTACAAGCGGTGTGAAGTCCGTGCTTCACGAGTCGCTCGTTGTGATTGTGTTGTGATTACACTTGATTCGTATTGTTCGGGGACTAGCGCGAACGCAGGTCCCCACTACCAGAAATTATACGCTCGAGTTACCCACATTTGGGGTAATCGCAGGGGTCAACCCAATCGAAGTGCAATGAGAGGGCCTCACCCTGAGAGGACCGCCTTGGTGATCACGGTAAACCTCCCGCGTCAGGTAAGTATGAGTTTATTTGGCGTCCCTGTACACCGACTGTCCCCGGCTGATTTCATCCTCCATGTGGGAACGGTGCATCGCGGTGATTATGACCCGTCGTCTTAATGACGATCCTGTCTCTTATTGATCTCTCCCGCTATAGCTCGCATGAACAGCACGTAAATGATGCTCGAGGTGTTGCTTGAATGTGTCTTCCCGAAAGGGAAGGGGGCCGTACTCGGAGGTAGTGCAATACCGAGACAACCCGTGGCTGGGACGCAGCAAGCCGCTTATTCCACAGCCAGTTTCCAAAAATCAGTTTAATATATGAGCTACTCAATGAGCAGCGTATCAGATATTAAGCTGATAAGAACAGATACTACACTTGATCTTAGCCAAAAGGCCGAGAAGCGATGCAGAATCTGGCTCGGACTACAGGGAGCGTTTATCATTCTAGGCCTCCGCCATGTGGGTGACGGACTCGGTTTTAGGCCCTTCTGCCTCCTAAGATCACATGTGATGATCAGTCATGAACGTAGTGCTATCACGTACGAGCAGTATTCGCTTGATACAGCGTCTTTGCGAGTGCAATGAGACATTTTTACCGCGCTAGTGCGTGCGTACGTTCTCACCGCACCGCTATAAAAGTCTAAAATATCACCGAGATCTTTCGTCTACGGCCATACCATCGAGAAAACACCGGTTCTCGTCCGTCCGTATAAATCCCAAAAAATCAAGCACTAAACCAAGCCATCACGGCTTAAGATTTATAAGAATCAAAAGTTAAAGAACTCAGGCATCTGCTGAGGTGGGTATTTTTACCCTAAAGCCCATCACAGCGGAGCCAGGTTATAAAAGGTGAAGTCTGGCCCTCGGCGTGAAGACCGCCATGGCCGCGGATCGCCGGGCCAGATCCCTAGTCTTCAAGACCCAAGGATCCCCGGCCTTGGGAGACATCAAGCAGGCACTTATCAAGGAAATCGGGGAAGGAAAAATCAACGTGATTCAAGAACTGAAAGTTGGGGAGTTCTTGGTAGAGCTGAAAGAAGAACCACTAGTTGAACGGCTTATCGAAGAAGGCTTCGACATCGAGTCGCAACACGTGGCGTGTCACCCGCCTCGAGGATACTACACAAGTGTCTCGATTATGGGCCTTAGGGCCTATGTAGACGACGGGAAAGTAATTGAGACATTAAGAAAGCACGGAGAAATTAAAAGCGATGTGATAAGACTAAAATACAAGGTCGGACACGAGCTAGAGGGCCTGGAGAACGGGAATAGGCTGGTAAAGATGGTTTTGAATAACGCATCCATTCCCTATTCCCTCAAGATCGACGACGAATGGTGCCGAATCATTCACTCCAACCAGCAACTATATTGTATGGAGTGCTCTGATTTCGGACACACAAGAAGAAAATGCCCCAATATAGAGTGCCGTAAATGCAAAGAACGGGGGCATATCAGCTTTGACTGCCCCAAACACGACGAGACTACCAACACAAATGAACAGAAAGCACCGAAGGGGAATACAAGCACGGACGAAGCGAACACAAGCGCCGGAGAAAACACCGAATACGCACAGAACATGAACACCGAGGAGGACTCAGAACTGGGTACTCAGAACACACCAACATTATTCACACCAACAGACGAGGACGAGACACAAGATGATGAGATGGGCGAAGAGAGCAACGCGACAGGACAAAAGAGAACGCACGATACCACAACAACAGACTCCGACCAGGAATACACCGTAGTAAGCCACCGGCGAAAGAAAACCAGCCAAGGCGGAATAAAACCTACACAAGCAGCGAAAAACGGTAAAACCAATCAAAAAATTACTAATGGATCCTAAACGAACTGTAACCTTTTTTATTCTTATCTTAGCAATAACAATGCCTAGCTTAGTTTCAATTAACTCACACGGGCTGAGATCACAAGACAGGCGCGCGACAACTTTTAGCTCACTTAGACGAAACAGATACGACATAATTTTACTACAAGAAACCCACTGGACTGACGAGATACAAGACGATATTCTTCGTGAATGGAACGGAGATATTTATTTTAGCAACGGGACGAACTCAGCACGGGGTGTCGCAATACTGCTAAATCCACGGCTGGATTATAACCTCACACAAACCAAACACGACACCACAGGACGCGTGATCAACATTACCATAGAACTAGAAGACCAGACACTATGCATTACGAACATATATGCACCAAGAACAGATACAGAAAGAAAACAATTCTATTTAAACCTAGACCCATACCTAGCAACCAAAAACTATAACATTATCGGAGGGGACTTCAACTGCATCACTAACACGCGCCTCGACAAGCTCGGGGGAAACCCTGATGCAAGACAGACCGCGAATACTGAACTATACACGATCGCAGCGAAACATGATCTAACAGACATCTGGCGAGACAGAAACCCTGACACGAGAGGCTTTACCTGGACGGGCAGACATCCCACAGACAACACTATAATTAGAACACGGATTGACAAATTCATGGTAAACAAAGCGATGACTCACGTAATTACTAACACGGAGATAAAACCCTACGCTCACTCAGATCATGACTCAATCACAATGACTCTAGACTTTGGACAACAAAAACGCGGACCCGGCTACTGGCACTTTAACAACTCTCTACTAACAGACGCACTTCTGGACGCAGAAATACAGCATTTCTGGACCTACTGGCTTACACGCAAAAACGATTACGACAATCCACTAATCTGGTGGGACAAAGCCAAACAACACTTCAAACGAATATCAATTAAACACAGCACAGCACGCCGCAAAACACAAAGAAACGAACGCTCCCAGCTTGAGCGGAACTTGATAACACTCCAACAAAAAGCAGCGACCGGAACCGAACAGGATATTGAAAACTACCTACTAGCAAGACAGAAACTAAAACGGTTTGACCTTGACGACTTAGAAGCACTAAAGATACGAACTAAACTACAAGCGACAGAAGAGGGAGAAAAAAGCACGCGCTATTTTTATTCCCTTGAAAAACGCCGACAAGCCGACCAGACAATAAAAATACTAACAAAAGACAACCTTGATACAGCAACGGAACCACTCGATATAATTACAGAAACATACAATTTTTACAAGGAACTGTATACCGCAGACGAAAGAGACGAACGCGCTCAAGACGAAATTTTTAACACAGAGATACCAACACTACCAAACGATGCACGAGAATCGTGCGAAGGACTCATCACAGAAAACGAACTGAAAACAACCTTACTGACCATGGAGAACAACAAATCGCCCGGGATAGACGGGCTAACAACAAACTTCTATAAACACTACTGGTACCTAATCGGACCGGAAATAACGAAAATATACAACTACGCCTTTGAACACGGAACACTGACAGTCACACAACGCCGAGGAATCATTACATTACTATTTAAGAAAGGAGACCGCACAAAACTAAAAAACTGGCGACCGATCACTCTACTAACAACCGACTACAAAATTCTGACGAAAGCACTAGCAAACAGACTCAAGACAGTCCTACCGATGATAATCAGACCCGACCAAACGGCGAGTATACCGGGACGGACCATTAATGACAATACAAGACTCATAATTGATGCGATAACATACGCAAACGAGACGAACAAACCGCTAGCACTGATCACGATAGACCAACTGAAAGCATTTGACAGAGTATCACACTCCTTCCTGTTTGAGACACTTGAGAAATTCGGCTTCGGCCCGCAATTTCTTAAGTGGATTAGACTGATTTATAAATCGGTCACCAGCTCCGTTAAATCTAACGGCTGGTTGTCCGCGTTTATAAACCTCGAACGAGGACTCCGCCAGGGGTGTGCGCTCAGCATGCCGCTATACGTACTAACAGCCGAAATCATGGCGATCCATATTCGGAGCAACACAAACATACATGGACTACGACCGCCAGGCGCAAGCAACGAAGTTAAACTATCACAATACGCTGACGACACCACGATACTGCTTACAGACGATAACTCAATTACGGAGACTTTCAAAACACTAGAACTCTACGAACGCGCCTCTGGTGCGAAAATCAACATAACGAAATGCAAAGGGCTGTGGTCCGGCGCCTTCGCACACAGAACGGACCAACTCCATGACTTTGACTGGTACAACGACTATATACCAGAAAAAGTACTAGGACTATACATCGGAAACGCCGACTGTACTCAGCGAAACATAGAACACAAAATACAGAAACTAAACAACACCATTGACGCATGGCAACACCGCGACCTCAGTTACAAGGGGAAAGCCCTTGTCATAAACGCTCTACTAACATCAACACTCTGGTACCACGCGACAAATATAACACTACCCGACTGGGCGATACATGACATCGAGAGGGCTATATATCGCTTCTTCTGGAGCGATAAACACCCTCTCGTAAACAGAGACGTACTAGCTCTACCCCTCTCGGAAGGGGGGTTCAATATACCGCGACTGAAAACAAAAATACAGGCACTACGAATAAACACAGTCAAACGACTACTCGCACCCGGGACAGCGCACTGGAAACACTTTACGGCGCACTTCCTACGAATCTCCGATATGAAACTAGGAGTACGAACACTAGCACTGGACTATACGCTCCAACAAATCAACCGTGACATACCGAGTTTTCACAAAGAACTACTGACGGCATGGCACGGCTACCAGCCTAATACAATACGCACATGCACACCACAAACACTCACAGACATACTAAACGAACCGATACTACGCAACCCACTGATACAAGCAAACAGCAAACCGATATTCCACGCAAAATGGGCATCGGCTGGACTGATTCAACTAAAAGACATATGCTACGAGGTAATCCCAGGATTCCTACCTCCAACTGCTATACACGAGATACTAACTGAAGGTGACGAATACGGACCACGCACGCTACTACAGACGACACGCGAAATAACACAAATACTCGACGCACTACCACCAAGATGGAAACAGATCATCATACGACCGCCACGAATAGCAACAACACAACGAACAATGCAACCTTGCTTTAACGTCCAACCGACTATCCCAGGTAACCCACCGATAGAGCTTAACAACATGAAGACCAGACATTTTTATAAAACACTAAGACGATCCAAGGAGACAGAGATACCGGCGCTGACCTACTGGAAACAGCTACTTAGACCGGAACCAACATTCAACGCGAGCTACTGGAAAACACTCTACTCACCCCTGACAAATAATAAACAAGGCGATACCAACTGGAAACTGACCCACCGAGTCCTCCCGACTGCCCAGTCGCTTCACCGCATGACAGTGTACAACACGGATCGCTGTCACCGGTGCGGAATGACAGAGCACATAGAACACCTACTAATCCACTGCCCCGAGGTGACAGACCTTTGGACACGAATACAACTATACACAGACAAAATGACCGACAACAGACTGAAACTCACCAACAAGATCATACTACTAGGCTTTACACCAGACCAACAAGACGACTACAGCAAAACAACGACCGACCTAATCAACTGGACCCTGACGACTGCTCGCTGCGCGATACACAAATCCGCAGTCGACTATAGAGTGCGAGGTATCACAACCCCCCCGTGGGCTATCTTCGCCTCTGTTGTCAGAGAACACCTAACACACGCCCAGAAGACCATGAAAATACGACACGAGACGGAAAACTTTCAACTGACATACTGCATAGGCGAAGCCCTAGCTAGCTATAGCAATGGGAAAATCACCTTCCACATATAATTATATAAAAATCAAATGATAACAACAGGAAAACTATGTAGAACATAAGTATATCAAAAAGAATTATGTAAAAAAAAAATGTATATATATATACACAAGAAACCTACAAAGAAATGTAAACGGCAGAAAAACAAGACCAAATAAGTTACACAAGAAAGAAAAATACAACAATAACAACATGTAAATATTATCTTTATTCAATAAAAAGGCTCACCTGAGCCATATTAGAAAAAAAAAAAAAAAAAACCGGTTCTCGTCCGATCACCGAAGTTAAGCTCGATTGGGCGCGGTTAGTACTTGGATGGGTGACCGCCTGGGAATACCGCGTGCTGTAGGCATTTCTTTTTCATTTTTTTTCTAAACTATAAAGAAAAAGTTAGTGCAGGTTGGTCATTGTCTAAGCTAAAGAAATCCCTCAGTTGTATGCGTTCTCAACTCGATCTATAGACAATTCAGGCATACTCAGCGACCGTATTGTAATCAAAATCGCGGTCGTAAACGTTCGCAAACGTTCAGCAGATTCAAGTAGAGTCATAATATTACAAGCGATCAGATCAGTGGATTGTGAAAGCCTGTAAGAGCGTTAGTACTCGCATAGGAAATGTCTCTCAATGCAGTAAAATACTATGAGAGAAAGTGCGCAGTATTATCGCATTGGTCGCGCGTTTACACCGCGAGTGAACACGAACATTACTCAGCTAGCATCTCATACAAGCTGAGATGCCATTCATAGCGTAAACCTTGTCCAAATAAATGCTTTTCGAGATCATGTTTTCACTCACTATAATAAAGCGCGAAGGTTGCAAAGCAGCGCGCGTATTCCACTGTTCTATTTTAGTGACGAAACAGTCGCACTGAACTTTCATCGCCGGTTAGCAACAACTGATCAAAACACAGCTCACCTTCGCTCGTTTCATCGCAAAAACACCGCTAGAATGCAGACCAAACACGACTAAAGCCTCTGCCCACCATGACGGTAATGTGAGAGCAAGTTGTTCGCTATTAGAAGTTAGAAATTTTACAATAGTTGACTGATTACAAGCGGTGTGAAGTCCGTGCTTCACGAGTCGCTCGTTGTGATTGTGTTGTGATTACACTTGATTCGTATTGTTCGGGGACTAGCGCGAACGCAGGTCCCCACTACCAGAAATTATACGCTCGAGTTACCCACATTTGGGGTAATCGCAGGGGTCAACCCAATCGAAGTGCAATGAGAGGGCCTCACCCTGAGAGGACCGCCTTGGTGATCACGGTAAACCTCCCGCGTCAGGTAAGTATGAGTTTATTTGGCGTCCCTGTACACCGACTGTCCCCGGCTGATTTCATCCTCCATGTGGGAACGGTGCATCGCGGTGATTATGACCCGTCGTCTTAATGACGATCCTGTCTCTTATTGATCTCTCCCGCTATAGCTCGCATGAACAGCACGTAAATGATGCTCGAGGTGTTGCTTGAATGTGTCTTCCCGAAAGGGAAGGGGGCCGTACTCGGAGGTAGTGCAATACCGAGACAACCCGTGGCTGGGACGCAGCAAGCCGCTTATTCCACAGCCAGTTTCCAAAAATCAGTTTAATATATGAGCTACTCAATGAGCAGCGTATCAGATATTAAGCTGATAAGAACAGATACTACACTTGATCTTAGCCAAAAGGCCGAGAAGCGATGCAGAATCTGGCTCGGACTACAGGGAGCGTTTATCATTCTAGGCCTCCGCCATGTGGGTGACGGACTCGGTTTTAGGCCCTTCTGCCTCCTAAGATCACATGTGATGATCAGTCATGAACGTAGTGCTATCACGTACGAGCAGTATTCGCTTGATACAGCGTCTTTGCGAGTGCAATGAGACATTTTTACCGCGCTAGTGCGTGCGTACGTTCTCACCGCACCGCTATAAAAGTCTAAAATATCACCGAGATCTTTCGTCTACGGCCATACCATCGAGAAAACACCGGTTCTCGTCCGATCACCGAAGTTAAGCTCGATTGGGCGCGGTTAGTACTTGGATGGGTGACCGCCTGGGAATACCGCGTGCTGTAGGCATTTCTTTTTCATTTTTTTTCTAAACTATAAAGAAAAAGTTAGTGCAGGTTGGTCATTGTCTAAGCTAAAGAAATCCCTCAGTTGTATGCGTTCTCAACTCGATCTATAGACAATTCAGGCATACTCAGCGACCGTATTGTAATCAAAATCGCGGTCGTAAACGTTCGCAAACGTTCAGCAGATTCAAGTAGAGTCATAATATTACAAGCGATCAGATCAGTGGATTGTGAAAGCCTGTAAGAGCGTTAGTACTCGCATAGGAAATGTCTCTCAATGCAGTAAAATACTATGAGAGAAAGTGCGCAGTATTATCGCATTGGTCGCGCGTTTACACCGCGAGTGAACACGAACATTACTCAGCTAGCATCTCATACAAGCTGAGATGCCATTCATAGCGTAAACCTTGTCCAAATAAATGCTTTTCGAGATCATGTTTTCACTCACTATAATAAAGCGCGAAGGTTGCAAAGCAGCGCGCGTATTCCACTGTTCTATTTTAGTGACGAAACAGTCGCACTGAACTTTCATCGCCGGTTAGCAACAACTGATCAAAACACAGCTCACCTTCGCTCGTTTCATCGCAAAAACACCGCTAGAATGCAGACCAAACACGACTAAAGCCTCTGCCCACCATGACGGTAATGTGAGAGCAAGTTGTTCGCTATTAGAAGTTAGAAATTTTACAATAGTTGACTGATTACAAGCGGTGTGAAGTCCGTGCTTCACGAGTCGCTCGTTGTGATTGTGTTGTGATTACACTTGATTCGTATTGTTCGGGGACTAGCGCGAACGCAGGTCCCCACTACCAGAAATTATACGCTCGAGTTACCCACATTTGGGGTAATCGCAGGGGTCAACCCAATCGAAGTGCAATGAGAGGGCCTCACCCTGAGAGGACCGCCTTGGTGATCACGGTAAACCTCCCGCGTCAGGTAAGTATGAGTTTATTTGGCGTCCCTGTACACCGACTGTCCCCGGCTGATTTCATCCTCCATGTGGGAACGGTGCATCGCGGTGATTATGACCCGTCGTCTTAATGACGATCCTGTCTCTTATTGATCTCTCCCGCTATAGCTCGCATGAACAGCACGTAAATGATGCTCGAGGTGTTGCTTGAATGTGTCTTCCCGAAAGGGAAGGGGGCCGTACTCGGAGGTAGTGCAATACCGAGACAACCCGTGGCTGGGACGCAGCAAGCCGCTTATTCCACAGCCAGTTTCCAAAAATCAGTTTAATATATGAGCTACTCAATGAGCAGCGTATCAGATATTAAGCTGATAAGAACAGATACTACACTTGATCTTAGCCAAAAGGCCGAGAAGCGATGCAGAATCTGGCTCGGACTACAGGGAGCGTTTATCATTCTAGGCCTCCGCCATGTGGGTGACGGACTCGGTTTTAGGCCCTTCTGCCTCCTAAGATCACATGTGATGATCAGTCATGAACGTAGTGCTATCACGTACGAGCAGTATTCGCTTGATACAGCGTCTTTGCGAGTGCAATGAGACATTTTTACCGCGCTAGTGCGTGCGTACGTTCTCACCGCACCGCTATAAAAGTCTAAAATATCACCGAGATCTTTCGTCTACGGCCATACCATCGAGAAAACACCGGTTCTCGTCCGATCACCGAAGTTAAGCTCGATTGGGCGCGGTTAGTACTTGGATGGGTGACCGCCTGGGAATACCGCGTGCTGTAGGCATTTCTTTTTCATTTTTTTTCTAAACTATAAAGAAAAAGTTAGTGCAGGTTGGTCATTGTCTAAGCTAAAGAAATCCCTCAGTTGTATGCGTTCTCAACTCGATCTATAGACAATTCAGGCATACTCAGCGACCGTATTGTAATCAAAATCGCGGTCGTAAACGTTCGCAAACGTTCAGCAGATTCAAGTAGAGTCATAATATTACAAGCGATCAGATCAGTGGATTGTGAAAGCCTGTAAGAGCGTTAGTACTCGCATAGGAAATGTCTCTCAATGCAGTAAAATACTATGAGAGAAAGTGCGCAGTATTATCGCATTGGTCGCGCGTTTACACCGCGAGTGAACACGAACATTACTCAGCTAGCATCTCATACAAGCTGAGATGCCATTCATAGCGTAAACCTTGTCCAAATAAATGCTTTTCGAGATCATGTTTTCACTCACTATAATAAAGCGCGAAGGTTGCAAAGCAGCGCGCGTATTCCACTGTTCTATTTTAGTGACGAAACAGTCGCACTGAACTTTCATCGCCGGTTAGCAACAACTGATCAAAACACAGCTCACCTTCGCTCGTTTCATCGCAAAAACACCGCTAGAATGCAGACCAAACACGACTAAAGCCTCTGCCCACCATGACGGTAATGTGAGAGCAAGTTGTTCGCTATTAGAAGTTAGAAATTTTACAATAGTTGACTGATTACAAGCGGTGTGAAGTCCGTGCTTCACGAGTCGCTCGTTGTGATTGTGTTGTGATTACACTTGATTCGTATTGTTCGGGGACTAGCGCGAACGCAGGTCCCCACTACCAGAAATTATACGCTCGAGTTACCCACATTTGGGGTAATCGCAGGGGTCAACCCAATCGAAGTGCAATGAGAGGGCCTCACCCTGAGAGGACCGCCTTGGTGATCACGGTAAACCTCCCGCGTCAGGTAAGTATGAGTTTATTTGGCGTCCCTGTACACCGACTGTCCCCGGCTGATTTCATCCTCCATGTGGGAACGGTGCATCGCGGTGATTATGACCCGTCGTCTTAATGACGATCCTGTCTCTTATTGATCTCTCCCGCTATAGCTCGCATGAACAGCACGTAAATGATGCTCGAGGTGTTGCTTGAATGTGTCTTCCCGAAAGGGAAGGGGGCCGTACTCGGAGGTAGTGCAATACCGAGACAACCCGTGGCTGGGACGCAGCAAGCCGCTTATTCCACAGCCAGTTTCCAAAAATCAGTTTAATATATGAGCTACTCAATGAGCAGCGTATCAGATATTAAGCTGATAAGAACAGATACTACACTTGATCTTAGCCAAAAGGCCGAGAAGCGATGCAGAATCTGGCTCGGACTACAGGGAGCGTTTATCATTCTAGGCCTCCGCCATGTGGGTGACGGACTCGGTTTTAGGCCCTTCTGCCTCCTAAGATCACATGTGATGATCAGTCATGAACGTAGTGCTATCACGTACGAGCAGTATTCGCTTGATACAGCGTCTTTGCGAGTGCAATGAGACATTTTTACCGCGCTAGTGCGTGCGTACGTTCTCACCGCACCGCTATAAAAGTCTAAAATATCACCG
This sequence comes from Nematostella vectensis, assembly GCF_932526225.1. NCBI lineage: Eukaryota > Metazoa > Cnidaria > Anthozoa > Actiniaria > Edwardsiidae > Nematostella > Nematostella vectensis. The sequence goes on along the minus strand of NC_064041.1, from coordinate 11,957,790 downwards.
AGATCTTTCGTCTACGGCCATGCCATCGAGAAAACACCGGTTCTCGTCCGATCACCGAAGTTAAGCTCGATTGGGCGCGGTTAGTACTTGGATGGGTGACCGCCTGGGAATACCGCGTGCTGTAGGCATTTCTTTTTCATTTTTTTTCTAAACTATAAAGAAAAAGTTAGTGCAGGTTGGTCATTGTCTAAGCTAAAGAAATCCCTCAGTTGTATGCGTTCTCAACTCGATCTATAGACAATTCAGGCATACTCAGCGACCGTATTGTAATCAAAATCGCGGTCGTAAACGTTCGCAAACGTTCAGCAGATTCAAGTAGAGTCATAATATTACAAGCGATCAGATCAGTGGATTGTGAAAGCCTGTAAGAGCGTTAGTACTCGCATAGGAAATGTCTCTCAATGCAGTAAAATACTATGAGAGAAAGTGCGCAGTATTATCGCATTGGTCGCGCGTTTACACCGCGAGTGAACACGAACATTACTCAGCTAGCATCTCATACAAGCTGAGATGCCATTCATAGCGTAAACCTTGTCCAAATAAATGCTTTTCGAGATCATGTTTTCACTCACTATAATAAAGCGCGAAGGTTGCAAAGCAGCGCGCGTATTCCACTGTTCTATTTTAGTGACGAAACAGTCGCACTGAACTTTCATCGCCGGTTAGCAACAACTGATCAAAACACAGCTCACCTTCGCTCGTTTCATCGCAAAAACACCGCTAGAATGCAGACCAAACACGACTAAAGCCTCTGCCCACCATGACGGTAATGTGAGAGCAAGTTGTTCGCTATTAGAAGTTAGAAATTTTACAATAGTTGACTGATTACAAGCGGTGTGAAGTCCGTGCTTCACGAGTCGCTCGTTGTGATTGTGTTGTGATTACACTTGATTCGTATTGTTCGGGGACTAGCGCGAACGCAGGTCCCCACTACCAGAAATTATACGCTCGAGTTACCCACATTTGGGGTAATCGCAGGGGTCAACCCAATCGAAGTGCAATGAGAGGGCCTCACCCTGAGAGGACCGCCTTGGTGATCACGGTAAACCTCCCGCGTCAGGTAAGTATGAGTTTATTTGGCGTCCCTGTACACCGACTGTCCCCGGCTGATTTCATCCTCCATGTGGGAACGGTGCATCGCGGTGATTATGACCCGTCGTCTTAATGACGATCCTGTCTCTTATTGATCTCTCCCGCTATAGCTCGCATGAACAGCACGTAAATGATGCTCGAGGTGTTGCTTGAATGTGTCTTCCCGAAAGGGAAGGGGGCCGTACTCGGAGGTAGTGCAATACCGAGACAACCCGTGGCTGGGACGCAGCAAGCCGCTTATTCCACAGCCAGTTTCCAAAAATCAGTTTAATATATGAGCTACTCAATGAGCAGCGTATCAGATATTAAGCTGATAAGAACAGATACTACACTTGATCTTAGCCAAAAGGCCGAGAAGCGATGCAGAATCTGGCTCGGACTACAGGGAGCGTTTATCATTCTAGGCCTCCGCCATGTGGGTGACGGACTCGGTTTTAGGCCCTTCTGCCTCCTAAGATCACATGTGATGATCAGTCATGAACGTAGTGCTATCACGTACGAGCAGTATTCGCTTGATACAGCGTCTTTGCGAGTGCAATGAGACATTTTTACCGCGCTAGTGCGTGCGTACGTTCTCACCGCACCGCTATAAAAGTCTAAAATATCACCGAGATCTTTCGTCTACGGCCATACCATCGAGAAAACACCGGTTCTCGTCCGATCACCGAAGTTAAGCTCGATTGGGCGCGGTTAGTACTTGGATGGGTGACCGCCTGGGAATACCGCGTGCTGTAGGCATTTCTTTTTCATTTTTTTTTCTAAACTATAAAGAAAAAGTTAGTGCAGGTTGGTCATTGTCTAAGCTAAAGAAATCCCTCAGTTGTATGCGTTCTCAACTCGATCTATAGACAATTCAGGCATACTCAGCGACCGTATTGTAATCAAAATCGCGGTCGTAAACGTTCGCAAACGTTCAGCAGATTCAAGTAGAGTCATAATATTACAAGCGATCAGATCAGTGGATTGTGAAAGCCTGTAAGAGCGTTAGTACTCGCATAGGAAATGTCTCTCAATGCAGTAAAATACTATGAGAGAAAGTGCGCAGTATTATCGCATTGGTCGCGCGTTTACACCGCGAGTGAACACGAACATTACTCAGCTAGCATCTCATACAAGCTGAGATGCCATTCATAGCGTAAACCTTGTCCAAATAAATGCTTTTCGAGATCATGTTTTCACTCACTATAATAAAGCGCGAAGGTTGCAAAGCAGCGCGCGTATTCCACTGTTCTATTTTAGTGACGAAACAGTCGCACTGAACTTTCATCGCCGGTTAGCAACAACTGATCAAAACACAGCTCACCTTCGCTCGTTTCATCGCAAAAACACCGCTAGAATGCAGACCAAACACGACTAAAGCCTCTGCCCACCATGACGGTAATGTGAGAGCAAGTTGTTCGCTATTAGAAGTTAGAAATTTTACAATAGTTGACTGATTACAAGCGGTGTGAAGTCCGTGCTTCACGAGTCGCTCGTTGTGATTGTGTTGTGATTACACTTGATTCGTATTGTTCGGGGACTAGCGCGAACGCAGGTCCCCACTACCAGAAATTATACGCTCGAGTTACCCACATTTGGGGTAATCGCAGGGGTCAACCCAATCGAAGTGCAATGAGAGGGCCTCACCCTGAGAGGACCGCCTTGGTGATCACGGTAAACCTCCCGCGTCAGGTAAGTATGAGTTTATTTGGCGTCCCTGTACACCGACTGTCCCCGGCTGATTTCATCCTCCATGTGGGAACGGTGCATCGCGGTGATTATGACCCGTCGTCTTAATGACGATCCTGTCTCTTATTGATCTCTCCCGCTATAGCTCGCATGAACAGCACGTAAATGATGCTCGAGGTGTTGCTTGAATGTGTCTTCCCGAAAGGGAAGGGGGCCGTACTCGGAGGTAGTGCAATACCGAGACAACCCGTGGCTGGGACGCAGCAAGCCGCTTATTCCACAGCCAGTTTCCAAAAATCAGTTTAATATATGAGCTACTCAATGAGCAGCGTATCAGATATTAAGCTGATAAGAACAGATACTACACTTGATCTTAGCCAAAAGGCCGAGAAGCGATGCAGAATCTGGCTCGGACTACAGGGAGCGTTTATCATTCTAGGCCTCCGCCATGTGGGTGACGGACTCGGTTTTAGGCCCTTCTGCCTCCTAAGATCACATGTGATGATCAGTCATGAACGTAGTGCTATCACGTACGAGCAGTATTCGCTTGATACAGCGTCTTTGCGAGTGCAATGAGACATTTTTACCGCGCTAGTGCGTGCGTACGTTCTCACCGCACCGCTATAAAAGTCTAAAATATCACCGAGATCTTTCGTCTACGGCCATACCATCGAGAAAACACCGGTTCTCGTCCGATCACCGAAGTTAAGCTCGATTGGGCGCGGTTAGTACTTGGATGGGTGACCGCCTGGGAATACCGCGTGCTGTAGGCATTTCTTTTTCATTTTTTTTCTAAACTATAAAGAAAAAGTTAGTGCAGGTTGGTCATTGTCTAAGCTAAAGAAATCCCTCAGTTGTATGCGTTCTCAACTCGATCTATAGACAATTCAGGCATACTCAGCGACCGTATTGTAATCAAAATCGCGGTCGTAAACGTTCGCAAACGTTCAGCAGATTCAAGTAGAGTCATAATATTACAAGCGATCAGATCAGTGGATTGTGAAAGCCTGTAAGAGCGTTAGTACTCGCATAGGAAATGTCTCTCAATGCAGTAAAATACTATGAGAGAAAGTGCGCAGTATTATCGCATTGGTCGCGCGTTTACACCGCGAGTGAACACGAACATTACTCAGCTAGCATCTCATACAAGCTGAGATGCCATTCATAGCGTAAACCTTGTCCAAATAAATGCTTTTCGAGATCATGTTTTCACTCACTATAATAAAGCGCGAAGGTTGCAAAGCAGCGCGCGTATTCCACTGTTCTATTTTAGTGACGAAACAGTCGCACTGAACTTTCATCGCCGGTTAGCAACAACTGATCAAAACACAGCTCACCTTCGCTCGTTTCATCGCAAAAACACCGCTAGAATGCAGACCAAACACGACTAAAGCCTCTGCCCACCATGACGGTAATGTGAGAGCAAGTTGTTCGCTATTAGAAGTTAGAAATTTTACAATAGTTGACTGATTACAAGCGGTGTGAAGTCCGTGCTTCACGAGTCGCTCGTTGTGATTGTGTTGTGATTACACTTGATTCGTATTGTTCGGGGACTAGCGCGAACGCAGGTCCCCACTACCAGAAATTATACGCTCGAGTTACCCACATTTGGGGTAATCGCAGGGGTCAACCCAATCGAAGTGCAATGAGAGGGCCTCACCCTGAGAGGACCGCCTTGGTGATCACGGTAAACCTCCCGCGTCAGGTAAGTATGAGTTTATTTGGCGTCCCTGTACACCGACTGTCCCCGGCTGATTTCATCCTCCATGTGGGAACGGTGCATCGCGGTGATTATGACCCGTCGTCTTAATGACGATCCTGTCTCTTATTGATCTCTCCCGCTATAGCTCGCATGAACAGCACGTAAATGATGCTCGAGGTGTTGCTTGAATGTGTCTTCCCGAAAGGGAAGGGGGCCGTACTCGGAGGTAGTGCAATACCGAGACAACCCGTGGCTGGGACGCAGCAAGCCGCTTATTCCACAGCCAGTTTCCAAAAATCAGTTTAATATATGAGCTACTCAATGAGCAGCGTATCAGATATTAAGCTGATAAGAACAGATACTACACTTGATCTTAGCCAAAAGGCCGAGAAGCGATGCAGAATCTGGCTCGGACTACAGGGAGCGTTTATCATTCTAGGCCTCCGCCATGTGGGTGACGGACTCGGTTTTAGGCCCTTCTGCCTCCTAAGATCACATGTGATGATCAGTCATGAACGTAGTGCTATCACGTACGAGCAGTATTCGCTTGATACAGCGTCTTTGCGAGTGCAATGAGACATTTTTACCGCGCTAGTGCGTGCGTACGTTCTCACCGCACCGCTATAAAAGTCTAAAATATCACCGAGATCTTTCGTCTACGGCCATACCATCGAGAAAACACCGGTTCTCGTCCGATCACCGAAGTTAAGCTCGATTGGGCGCGGTTAGTACTTGGATGGGTGACCGCCTGGGAATACCGCGTGCTGTAGGCATTTCTTTTTCATTTTTTTTCTAAACTATAAAGAAAAAGTTAGTGCAGGTTGGTCATTGTCTAAGCTAAAGAAATCCCTCAGTTGTATGCGTTCTCAACTCGATCTATAGACAATTCAGGCATACTCAGCGACCGTATTGTAATCAAAATCGCGGTCGTAAACGTTCGCAAACGTTCAGCAGATTCAAGTAGAGTCATAATATTACAAGCGATCAGATCAGTGGATTGTGAAAGCCTGTAAGAGCGTTAGTACTCGCATAGGAAATGTCTCTCAATGCAGTAAAATACTATGAGAGAAAGTGCGCAGTATTATCGCATTGGTCGCGCGTTTACACCGCGAGTGAACACGAACATTACTCAGCTAGCATCTCATACAAGCTGAGATGCCATTCATAGCGTAAACCTTGTCCAAATAAATGCTTTTCGAGATCATGTTTTCACTCACTATAATAAAGCGCGAAGGTTGCAAAGCAGCGCGCGTATTCCACTGTTCTATTTTAGTGACGAAACAGTCGCACTGAACTTTCATCGCCGGTTAGCAACAACTGATCAAAACACAGCTCACCTTCGCTCGTTTCATCGCAAAAACACCGCTAGAATGCAGACCAAACACGACTAAAGCCTCTGCCCACCATGACGGTAATGTGAGAGCAAGTTGTTCGCTATTAGAAGTTAGAAATTTTACAATAGTTGACTGATTACAAGCGGTGTGAAGTCCGTGCTTCACGAGTCGCTCGTTGTGATTGTGTTGTGATTACACTTGATTCGTATTGTTCGGGGACTAGCGCGAACGCAGGTCCCCACTACCAGAAATTATACGCTCGAGTTACCCACATTTGGGGTAATCGCAGGGGTCAACCCAATCGAAGTGCAATGAGAGGGCCTCACCCTGAGAGGACCGCCTTGGTGATCACGGTAAACCTCCCGCGTCAGGTAAGTATGAGTTTATTTGGCGTCCCTGTACACCGACTGTCCCCGGCTGATTTCATCCTCCATGTGGGAACGGTGCATCGCGGTGATTATGACCCGTCGTCTTAATGACGATCCTGTCTCTTATTGATCTCTCCCGCTATAGCTCGCATGAACAGCACGTAAATGATGCTCGAGGTGTTGCTTGAATGTGTCTTCCCGAAAGGGAAGGGGGCCGTACTCGGAGGTAGTGCAATACCGAGACAACCCGTGGCTGGGACGCAGCAAGCCGCTTATTCCACAGCCAGTTTCCAAAAATCAGTTTAATATATGAGCTACTCAATGAGCAGCGTATCAGATATTAAGCTGATAAGAACAGATACTACACTTGATCTTAGCCAAAAGGCCGAGAAGCGATGCAGAATCTGGCTCGGACTACAGGGAGCGTTTATCATTCTAGGCCTCCGCCATGTGGGTGACGGACTCGGTTTTAGGCCCTTCTGCCTCCTAAGATCACATGTGATGATCAGTCATGAACGTAGTGCTATCACGTACGAGCAGTATTCGCTTGATACAGCGTCTTTGCGAGTGCAATGAGACATTTTTACCGCGCTAGTGCGTGCGTACGTTCTCACCGCACCGCTATAAAAGTCTAAAATATCACCGAGATCTTTCGTCTACGGCCATACCATCGAGAAAACACCGGTTCTCGTCCGATCACCGAAGTTAAGCTCGATTGGGCGCGGTTAGTACTTGGATGGGTGACCGCCTGGGAATACCGCGTGCTGTAGGCATTTCTTTTTCATTTTTTTTCTAAACTATAAAGAAAAAGTTAGTGCAGGTTGGTCATTGTCTAAGCTAAAGAAATCCCTCAGTTGTATGCGTTCTCAACTCGATCTATAGACAATTCAGGCATACTCAGCGACCGTATTGTAATCAAAATCGCGGTCGTAAACGTTCGCAAACGTTCAGCAGATTCAAGTAGAGTCATAATATTACAAGCGATCAGATCAGTGGATTGTGAAAGCCTGTAAGAGCGTTAGTACTCGCATAGGAAATGTCTCTCAATGCAGTAAAATACTATGAGAGAAAGTGCGCAGTATTATCGCATTGGTCGCGCGTTTACACCGCGAGTGAACACGAACATTACTCAGCTAGCATCTCATACAAGCTGAGATGCCATTCATAGCGTAAACCTTGTCCAAATAAATGCTTTTCGAGATCATGTTTTCACTCACTATAATAAAGCGCGAAGGTTGCAAAGCAGCGCGCGTATTCCACTGTTCTATTTTAGTGACGAAACAGTCGCACTGAACTTTCATCGCCGGTTAGCAACAACTGATCAAAACACAGCTCACCTTCGCTCGTTTCATCGCAAAAACACCGCTAGAATGCAGACCAAACACGACTAAAGCCTCTGCCCACCATGACGGTAATGTGAGAGCAAGTTGTTCGCTATTAGAAGTTAGAAATTTTACAATAGTTGACTGATTACAAGCGGTGTGAAGTCCGTGCTTCACGAGTCGCTCGTTGTGATTGTGTTGTGATTACACTTGATTCGTATTGTTCGGGGACTAGCGCGAACGCAGGTCCCCACTACCAGAAATTATACGCTCGAGTTACCCACATTTGGGGTAATCGCAGGGGTCAACCCAATCGAAGTGCAATGAGAGGGCCTCACCCTGAGAGGACCGCCTTGGTGATCACGGTAAACCTCCCGCGTCAGGTAAGTATGAGTTTATTTGGCGTCCCTGTACACCGACTGTCCCCGGCTGATTTCATCCTCCATGTGGGAACGGTGCATCGCGGTGATTATGACCCGTCGTCTTAATGACGATCCTGTCTCTTATTGATCTCTCCCGCTATAGCTCGCATGAACAGCACGTAAATGATGCTCGAGGTGTTGCTTGAATGTGTCTTCCCGAAAGGGAAGGGGGCCGTACTCGGAGGTAGTGCAATACCGAGACAACCCGTGGCTGGGACGCAGCAAGCCGCTTATTCCACAGCCAGTTTCCAAAAATCAGTTTAATATATGAGCTACTCAATGAGCAGCGTATCAGATATTAAGCTGATAAGAACAGATACTACACTTGATCTTAGCCAAAAGGCCGAGAAGCGATGCAGAATCTGGCTCGGACTACAGGGAGCGTTTATCATTCTAGGCCTCCGCCATGTGGGTGACGGACTCGGTTTTAGGCCCTTCTGCCTCCTAAGATCACATGTGATGATCAGTCATGAACGTAGTGCTATCACGTACGAGCAGTATTCGCTTGATACAGCGTCTTTGCGAGTGCAATGAGACATTTTTACCGCGCTAGTGCGTGCGTACGTTCTCACCGCACCGCTATAAAAGTCTAAAATATCACCGAGATCTTTCGTCTACGGCCATACCATCGAGAAAACACCGGTTCTCGTCCGATCACCGAAGTTAAGCTCGATTGGGCGCGGTTAGTACTTGGATGGGTGACCGCCTGGGAATACCGCGTGCTGTAGGCATTTCTTTTTCATTTTTTTTCTAAACTATAAAGAAAAAGTTAGTGCAGGTTGGTCATTGTCTAAGCTAAAGAAATCCCTCAGTTGTATGCGTTCTCAACTCGATCTATAGACAATTCAGGCATACTCAGCGACCGTATTGTAATCAAAATCGCGGTCGTAAACGTTCGCAAACGTTCAGCAGATTCAAGTAGAGTCATAATATTACAAGCGATCAGATCAGTGGATTGTGAAAGCCTGTAAGAGCGTTAGTACTCGCATAGGAAATGTCTCTCAATGCAGTAAAATACTATGAGAGAAAGTGCGCAGTATTATCGCATTGGTCGCGCGTTTACACCGCGAGTGAACACGAACATTACTCAGCTAGCATCTCATACAAGCTGAGATGCCATTCATAGCGTAAACCTTGTCCAAATAAATGCTTTTCGAGATCATGTTTTCACTCACTATAATAAAGCGCGAAGGTTGCAAAGCAGCGCGCGTATTCCACTGTTCTATTTTAGTGACGAAACAGTCGCACTGAACTTTCATCGCCGGTTAGCAACAACTGATCAAAACACAGCTCACCTTCGCTCGTTTCATCGCAAAAACACCGCTAGAATGCAGACCAAACACGACTAAAGCCTCTGCCCACCATGACGGTAATGTGAGAGCAAGTTGTTCGCTATTAGAAGTTAGAAATTTTACAATAGTTGACTGATTACAAGCGGTGTGAAGTCCGTGCTTCACGAGTCGCTCGTTGTGATTGTGTTGTGATTACACTTGATTCGTATTGTTCGGGGACTAGCGCGAACGCAGGTCCCCACTACCAGAAATTATACGCTCGAGTTACCCACATTTGGGGTAATCGCAGGGGTCAACCCAATCGAAGTGCAATGAGAGGGCCTCACCCTGAGAGGACCGCCTTGGTGATCACGGTAAACCTCCCGCGTCAGGTAAGTATGAGTTTATTTGGCGTCCCTGTACACCGACTGTCCCCGGCTGATTTCATCCTCCATGTGGGAACGGTGCATCGCGGTGATTATGACCCGTCGTCTTAATGACGATCCTGTCTCTTATTGATCTCTCCCGCTATAGCTCGCATGAACAGCACGTAAATGATGCTCGAGGTGTTGCTTGAATGTGTCTTCCCGAAAGGGAAGGGGGCCGTACTCGGAGGTAGTGCAATACCGAGACAACCCGTGGCTGGGACGCAGCAAGCCGCTTATTCCACAGCCAGTTTCCAAAAATCAGTTTAATATATGAGCTACTCAATGAGCAGCGTATCAGATATTAAGCTGATAAGAACAGATACTACACTTGATCTTAGCCAAAAGGCCGAGAAGCGATGCAGAATCTGGCTCGGACTACAGGGAGCGTTTATCATTCTAGGCCTCCGCCATGTGGGTGACGGACTCGGTTTTAGGCCCTTCTGCCTCCTAAGATCACATGTGATGATCAGTCATGAACGTAGTGCTATCACGTACGAGCAGTATTCGCTTGATACAGCGTCTTTGCGAGTGCAATGAGACATTTTTACCGCGCTAGTGCGTGCGTACGTTCTCACCGCACCGCTATAAAAGTCTAAAATATCACCGAGATCTTTCGTCTACGGCCATACCATCGAGAAAACACCGGTTCTCGTCCGATCACCGAAGTTAAGCTCGATTGGGCGCGGTTAGTACTTGGATGGGTGACCGCCTGGGAATACCGCGTGCTGTAGGCATTTCTTTTTCATTTTTTTTCTAAACTATAAAGAAAAAGTTAGTGCAGGTTGGTCATTGTCTAAGCTAAAGAAATCCCTCAGTTGTATGCGTTCTCAACTCGATCTATAGACAATTCAGGCATACTCAGCGACCGTATTGTAATCAAAATCGCGGTCGTAAACGTTCGCAAACGTTCAGCAGATTCAAGTAGAGTCATAATATTACAAGCGATCAGATCAGTGGATTGTGAAAGCCTGTAAGAGCGTTAGTACTCGCATAGGAAATGTCTCTCAATGCAGTAAAATACTATGAGAGAAAGTGCGCAGTATTATCGCATTGGTCGCGCGTTTACACCGCGAGTGAACACGAACATTACTCAGCTAGCATCTCATACAAGCTGAGATGCCATTCATAGCGTAAACCTTGTCCAAAAAAAAGCTTTTCGAGATCATGTTTTCACTCACTATAATAAAGCGCGAAGGTTGCAAAGCAGCGCGCGTATTCCACTGTTCTATTTTAGTGACGAAACAGTCGCACTGAACTTTCATCGCCGGTTAGCAACAACTGATCAAAACACAGCTCACCTTCGCTCGTTTCATCGCAAAAACACCGCTAGAATGCAGACCAAACACGACTAAAGCCTCTGCCCACCATGACGGTAATGTGAGAGCAAGTTGTTCGCTATTAGAAGTTAGAAATTTTACAATAGTTGACTGATTACAAGCGGTGTGAAGTCCGTGCTTCACGAGTCGCTCGTTGTGATTGTGTTGTGATTACACTTGATTCGTATTGTTCGGGGACTAGCGCGAACGCAGGTCCCCACTACCAGAAATTATACGCTCGAGTTACCCACATTTGGGGTAATCGCAGGGGTCAACCCAATCGAAGTGCAATGAGAGGGCCTCACCCTGAGAGGACCGCCTTGGTGATCACGGTAAACCTCCCGCGTCAGGTAAGTATGAGTTTATTTGGCGTCCCTGTACACCGACTGTCCCCGGCTGATTTCATCCTCCATGTGGGAACGGTGCATCGCGGTGATTATGACCCGTCGTCTTAATGACGATCCTGTCTCTTATTGATCTCTCCCGCTATAGCTCGCATGAACAGCACGTAAATGATGCTCGAGGTGTTGCTTGAATGTGTCTTCCCGAAAGGGAAGGGGGCCGTACTCGGAGGTAGTGCAATACCGAGACAACCCGTGGCTGGGACGCAGCAAGCCGCTTATTCCACAGCCAGTTTCCAAAAATCAGTTTAATATATGAGCTACTCAATGAGCAGCGTATCAGATATTAAGCTGATAAGAACAGATACTACACTTGATCTTAGCCAAAAGGCCGAGAAGCGATGCAGAATCTGGCTCGGACTACAGGGAGCGTTTATCATTCTAGGCCTCCGCCATGTGGGTGACGGACTCGGTTTTAGGCCCTTCTGCCTCCTAAGATCACATGTGATGATCAGTCATGAACGTAGTGCTATCACGTACGAGCAGTATTCGCTTGATACAGCGTCTTTGCGAGTGCAATGAGACATTTTTACCGCGCTAGTGCGTGCGTACGTTCTCACCGCACCGCTATAAAAGTCTAAAATATCACCGAGATCTTTCGTCTACGGCCATACCATCGAGAAAACACCGGTTCTCGTCCGATCACCGAAGTTAAGCTCGATTGGGCGCGGTTAGTACTTGGATGGGTGACCGCCTGGGAATACCGCGTGCTGTAGGCATTTCTTTTTCATTTTTTTTCTAAACTATAAAGAAAAAGTTAGTGCAGGTTGGTCATTGTCTAAGCTAAAGAAATCCCTCAGTTGTATGCGTTCTCAACTCGATCTATAGACAATTCAGGCATACTCAGCGACCGTATTGTAATCAAAATCGCGGTCGTAAACGTTCGCAAACGTTCAGCAGATTCAAGTAGAGTCATAATATTACAAGCGATCAGATCAGTGGATTGTGAAAGCCTGTAAGAGCGTTAGTACTCGCATAGGAAATGTCTCTCAATGCAGTAAAATACTATGAGAGAAAGTGCGCAGTATTATCGCATTGGTCGCGCGTTTACACCGCGAGTGAACACGAACATTACTCAGCTAGCATCTCATACAAGCTGAGATGCCATTCATAGCGTAAACCTTGTCCAAATAAATGCTTTTCGAGATCATGTTTTCACTCACTATAATAAAGCGCGAAGGTTGCAAAGCAGCGCGCGTATTCCACTGTTCTATTTTAGTGACGAAACAGTCGCACTGAACTTTCATCGCCGGTTAGCAACAACTGATCAAAACACAGCTCACCTTCGCTCGTTTCATCGCAAAAACACCGCTAGAATGCAGACCAAACACGACTAAAGCCTCTGCCCACCATGACGGTAATGTGAGAGCAAGTTGTTCGCTATTAGAAGTTAGAAATTTTACAATAGTTGACTGATTACAAGCGGTGTGAAGTCCGTGCTTCACGAGTCGCTCGTTGTGATTGTGTTGTGATTACACTTGATTCGTATTGTTCGGGGACTAGCGCGAACGCAGGTCCCCACTACCAGAAATTATACGCTCGAGTTACCCACATTTGGGGTAATCGCAGGGGTCAACCCAATCGAAGTGCAATGAGAGGGCCTCACCCTGAGAGGACCGCCTTGGTGATCACGGTAAACCTCCCGCGTCAGGTAAGTATGAGTTTATTTGGCGTCCCTGTACACCGACTGTCCCCGGCTGATTTCATCCTCCATGTGGGAACGGTGCATCGCGGTGATTATGACCCGTCGTCTTAATGACGATCCTGTCTCTTATTGATCTCTCCCGCTATAGCTCGCATGAACAGCACGTAAATGATGCTCGAGGTGTTGCTTGAATGTGTCTTCCCGAAAGGGAAGGGGGCCGTACTCGGAGGTAGTGCAATACCGAGACAACCCGTGGCTGGGACGCAGCAAGCCGCTTATTCCACAGCCAGTTTCCAAAAATCAGTTTAATATATGAGCTACTCAATGAGCAGCGTATCAGATATTAAGCTGATAAGAACAGATACTACACTTGATCTTAGCCAAAAGGCCGAGAAGCGATGCAGAATCTGGCTCGGACTACAGGGAGCGTTTATCATTCTAGGCCTCCGCCATGTGGGTGACGGACTCGGTTTTAGGCCCTTCTGCCTCCTAAGATCACATGTGATGATCAGTCATGAACGTAGTGCTATCACGTACGAGCAGTATTCGCTTGATACAGCGTCTTTGCGAGTGCAATGAGACATTTTTACCGCGCTAGTGCGTGCGTACGTTCTCACCGCACCGCTATAAAAGTCTAAAATATCACCGAGATCTTTCGTCTACGGCCATACCATCGAGAAAACACCGGTTCTCGTCCGATCACCGAAGTTAAGCTCGATTGGGCGCGGTTAGTACTTGGATGGGTGACCGCCTGGGAATACCGCGTGCTGTAGGCATTTCTTTTTCATTTTTTTTCTAAACTATAAAGAAAAAGTTAGTGCAGGTTGGTCATTGTCTAAGCTAAAGAAATCCCTCAGTTGTATGCGTTCTCAACTCGATCTATAGACAATTCAGGCATACTCAGCGACCGTATTGTAATCAAAATCGCGGTCGTAAACGTTCGCAAACGTTCAGCAGATTCAAGTAGAGTCATAATATTACAAGCGATCAGATCAGTGGATTGTGAAAGCCTGTAAGAGCGTTAGTACTCGCATAGGAAATGTCTCTCAATGCAGTAAAATACTATGAGAGAAAGTGCGCAGTATTATCGCATTGGTCGCGCGTTTACACCGCGAGTGAACACGAACATTACTCAGCTAGCATCTCATACAAGCTGAGATGCCATTCATAGCGTAAACCTTGTCCAAATAAATGCTTTTCGAGATCATGTTTTCACTCACTATAATAAAGCGCGAAGGTTGCAAAGCAGCGCGCGTATTCCACTGTTCTATTTTAGTGACGAAACAGTCGCACTGAACTTTCATCGCCGGTTAGCAACAACTGATCAAAACACAGCTCACCTTCGCTCGTTTCATCGCAAAAACACCGCTAGAATGCAGACCAAACACGACTAAAGCCTCTGCCCACCATGACGGTAATGTGAGAGCAAGTTGTTCGCTATTAGAAGTTAGAAATTTTACAATAGTTGACTGATTACAAGCGGTGTGAAGTCCGTGCTTCACGAGTCGCTCGTTGTGATTGTGTTGTGATTACACTTGATTCGTATTGTTCGGGGACTAGCGCGAACGCAGGTCCCCACTACCAGAAATTATACGCTCGAGTTACCCACATTTGGGGTAATCGCAGGGGTCAACCCAATCGAAGTGCAATGAGAGGGCCTCACCCTGAGAGGACCGCCTTGGTGATCACGGTAAACCTCCCGCGTCAGGTAAGTATGAGTTTATTTGGCGTCCCTGTACACCGACTGTCCCCGGCTGATTTCATCCTCCATGTGGGAACGGTGCATCGCGGTGATTATGACCCGTCGTCTTAATGACGATCCTGTCTCTTATTGATCTCTCCCGCTATAGCTCGCATGAACAGCACGTAAATGATGCTCGAGGTGTTGCTTGAATGTGTCTTCCCGAAAGGGAAGGGGGCCGTACTCGGAGGTAGTGCAATACCGAGACAACCCGTGGCTGGGACGCAGCAAGCCGCTTATTCCACAGCCAGTTTCCAAAAATCAGTTTAATATATGAGCTACTCAATGAGCAGCGTATCAGATATTAAGCTGATAAGAACAGATACTACACTTGATCTTAGCCAAAAGGCCGAGAAGCGATGCAGAATCTGGCTCGGACTACAGGGAGCGTTTATCATTCTAGGCCTCCGCCATGTGGGTGACGGACTCGGTTTTAGGCCCTTCTGCCTCCTAAGATCACATGTGATGATCAGTCATGAACGTAGTGCTATCACGTACGAGCAGTATTCGCTTGATACAGCGTCTTTGCGAGTGCAATGAGACATTTTTACCGCGCTAGTGCGTGCGTACGTTCTCACCGCACCGCTATAAAAGTCTAAAATATCACCGAGATCTTTCGTCTACGGCCATACCATCGAGAAAACACCGGTTCTCGTCCGATCACCGAAGTTAAGCTCGATTGGGCGCGGTTAGTACTTGGATGGGTGACCGCCTGGGAATACCGCGTGCTGTAGGCATTTCTTTTTCATTTTTTTTCTAAACTATAAAGAAAAAGTTAGTGCAGGTTGGTCATTGTCTAAGCTAAAGAAATCCCTCAGTTGTATGCGTTCTCAACTCGATCTATAGACAATTCAGGCATACTCAGCGACCGTATTGTAATCAAAATCGCGGTCGTAAACGTTCGCAAACGTTCAGCAGATTCAAGTAGAGTCATAATATTACAAGCGATCAGATCAGTGGATTGTGAAAGCCTGTAAGAGCGTTAGTACTCGCATAGGAAATGTCTCTCAATGCAGTAAAATACTATGAGAGAAAGTGCGCAGTATTATCGCATTGGTCGCGCGTTTACACCGCGAGTGAACACGAACATTACTCAGCTAGCATCTCATACAAGCTGAGATGCCATTCATAGCGTAAACCTTGTCCAAATAAATGCTTTTCGAGATCATGTTTTCACTCACTATAATAAAGCGCGAAGGTTGCAAAGCAGCGCGCGTATTCCACTGTTCTATTTTAGTGACGAAACAGTCGCACTGAACTTTCATCGCCGGTTAGCAACAACTGATCAAAACACAGCTCACCTTCGCTCGTTTCATCGCAAAAACACCGCTAGAATGCAGACCAAACACGACTAAAGCCTCTGCCCACCATGACGGTAATGTGAGAGCAAGTTGTTCGCTATTAGAAGTTAGAAATTTTACAATAGTTGACTGATTACAAGCGGTGTGAAGTCCGTGCTTCACGAGTCGCTCGTTGTGATTGTGTTGTGATTACACTTGATTCGTATTGTTCGGGGACTAGCGCGAACGCAGGTCCCCACTACCAGAAATTATACGCTCGAGTTACCCACATTTGGGGTAATCGCAGGGGTCAACCCAATCGAAGTGCAATGAGAGGGCCTCACCCTGAGAGGACCGCCTTGGTGATCACGGTAAACCTCCCGCGTCAGGTAAGTATGAGTTTATTTGGCGTCCCTGTACACCGACTGTCCCCGGCTGATTTCATCCTCCATGTGGGAACGGTGCATCGCGGTGATTATGACCCGTCGTCTTAATGACGATCCTGTCTCTTATTGATCTCTCCCGCTATAGCTCGCATGAACAGCACGTAAATGATGCTCGAGGTGTTGCTTGAATGTGTCTTCCCGAAAGGGAAGGGGGCCGTACTCGGAGGTAGTGCAATACCGAGACAACCCGTGGCTGGGACGCAGCAAGCCGCTTATTCCACAGCCAGTTTCCAAAAATCAGTTTAATATATGAGCTACTCAATGAGCAGCGTATCAGATATTAAGCTGATAAGAACAGATACTACACTTGATCTTAGCCAAAAGGCCGAGAAGCGATGCAGAATCTGGCTCGGACTACAGGGAGCGTTTATCATTCTAGGCCTCCGCCATGTGGGTGACGGACTCGGTTTTAGGCCCTTCTGCCTCCTAAGATCACATGTGATGATCAGTCATGAACGTAGTGCTATCACGTACGAGCAGTATTCGCTTGATACAGCGTCTTTGCGAGTGCAATGAGACATTTTTACCGCGCTAGTGCGTGCGTACGTTCTCACCGCACCGCTATAAAAGTCTAAAATATCACCGAGATCTTTCGTCTACGGCCATACCATCGAGAAAACACCGGTTCTCGTCCGATCACCGAAGTTAAGCTCGATTGGGCGCGGTTAGTACTTGGATGGGTGACCGCCTGGGAATACCGCGTGCTGTAGGCATTTCTTTTTCATTTTTTTTCTAAACTATAAAGAAAAAGTTAGTGCAGGTTGGTCATTGTCTAAGCTAAAGAAATCCCTCAGTTGTATGCGTTCTCAACTCGATCTATAGACAATTCAGGCATACTCAGCGACCGTATTGTAATCAAAATCGCGGTCGTAAACGTTCGCAAACGTTCAGCAGATTCAAGTAGAGTCATAATATTACAAGCGATCAGATCAGTGGATTGTGAAAGCCTGTAAGAGCGTTAGTACTCGCATAGGAAATGTCTCTCAATGCAGTAAAATACTATGAGAGAAAGTGCGCAGTATTATCGCATTGGTCGCGCGTTTACACCGCGAGTGAACACGAACATTACTCAGCTAGCATCTCATACAAGCTGAGATGCCATTCATAGCGTAAACCTTGTCCAAATAAATGCTTTTCGAGATCATGTTTTCACTCACTATAATAAAGCGCGAAGGTTGCAAAGCAGCGCGCGTATTCCACTGTTCTATTTTAGTGACGAAACAGTCGCACTGAACTTTCATCGCCGGTTAGCAACAACTGATCAAAACACAGCTCACCTTCGCTCGTTTCATCGCAAAAACACCGCTAGAATGCAGACCAAACACGACTAAAGCCTCTGCCCACCATGACGGTAATGTGAGAGCAAGTTGTTCGCTATTAGAAGTTAGAAATTTTACAATAGTTGACTGATTACAAGCGGTGTGAAGTCCGTGCTTCACGAGTCGCTCGTTGTGATTGTGTTGTGATTACACTTGATTCGTATTGTTCGGGGACTAGCGCGAACGCAGGTCCCCACTACCAGAAATTATACGCTCGAGTTACCCACATTTGGGGTAATCGCAGGGGTCAACCCAATCGAAGTGCAATGAGAGGGCCTCACCCTGAGAGGACCGCCTTGGTGATCACGGTAAACCTCCCGCGTCAGGTAAGTATGAGTTTATTTGGCGTCCCTGTACACCGACTGTCCCCGGCTGATTTCATCCTCCATGTGGGAACGGTGCATCGCGGTGATTATGACCCGTCGTCTTAATGACGATCCTGTCTCTTATTGATCTCTCCCGCTATAGCTCGCATGAACAGCACGTAAATGATGCTCGAGGTGTTGCTTGAATGTGTCTTCCCGAAAGGGAAGGGGGCCGTACTCGGAGGTAGTGCAATACCGAGACAACCCGTGGCTGGGACGCAGCAAGCCGCTTATTCCACAGCCAGTTTCCAAAAATCAGTTTAATATATGAGCTACTCAATGAGCAGCGTATCAGATATTAAGCTGATAAGAACAGATACTACACTTGATCTTAGCCAAAAGGCCGAGAAGCGATGCAGAATCTGGCTCGGACTACAGGGAGCGTTTATCATTCTAGGCCTCCGCCATGTGGGTGACGGACTCGGTTTTAGGCCCTTCTGCCTCCTAAGATCACATGTGATGATCAGTCATGAACGTAGTGCTATCACGTACGAGCAGTATTCGCTTGATACAGCGTCTTTGCGAGTGCAATGAGACATTTTTACCGCGCTAGTGCGTGCGTACGTTCTCACCGCACCGCTATAAAAGTCTAAAATATCACCGAGATCTTTCGTCTACGGCCATACCATCGAGAAAACACCGGTTCTCGTCCGATCACCGAAGTTAAGCTCGATTGGGCGCGGTTAGTACTTGGATGGGTGACCGCCTGGGAATACCGCGTGCTGTAGGCATTTCTTTTTCATTTTTTTTCTAAACTATAAAGAAAAAGTTAGTGCAGGTTGGTCATTGTCTAAGCTAAAGAAATCCCTCAGTTGTATGCGTTCTCAACTCGATCTATAGACAATTCAGGCATACTCAGCGACCGTATTGTAATCAAAATCGCGGTCGTAAACGTTCGCAAACGTTCAGCAGATTCAAGTAGAGTCATAATATTACAAGCGATCAGATCAGTGGATTGTGAAAGCCTGTAAGAGCGTTAGTACTCGCATAGGAAATGTCTCTCAATGCAGTAAAATACTATGAGAGAAAGTGCGCAGTATTATCGCATTGGTCGCGCGTTTACACCGCGAGTAAACACGAACATTACTCAGCTAGCATCTCATACAAGCTGAGATGCCATTCATAGCGTAAACCTTGTCCAAATAAATGCTTTTCGAGATCATGTTTTCACTCACTATAATAAAGCGCGAAGGTTGCAAAGCAGCGCGCGTATTCCACTGTTCTATTTTAGTGACGAAACAGTCGCACTGAACTTTCATCGCCGGTTAGCAACAACTGATCAAAACACAGCTCACCTTCGCTCGTTTCATCGCAAAAACACCGCTAGAATGCAGACCAAACACGACTAAAGCCTCTGCCCACCATGACGGTAATGTGAGAGCAAGTTGTTCGCTATTAGAAGTTAGAAATTTTACAATAGTTGACTGATTACAAGCGGTGTGAAGTCCGTGCTTCACGAGTCGCTCGTTGTGATTGTGTTGTGATTACACTTGATTCGTATTGTTCGGGGACTAGCGCGAACGCAGGTCCCCACTACCAGAAATTATACGCTCGAGTTACCCACATTTGGGGTAATCGCAGGGGTCAACCCAATCGAAGTGCAATGAGAGGGCCTCACCCTGAGAGGACCGCCTTGGTGATCACGGTAAACCTCCCGCGTCAGGTAAGTATGAGTTTATTTGGCGTCCCTGTACACCGACTGTCCCCGGCTGATTTCATCCTCCATGTGGGAACGGTGCATCGCGGTGATTATGACCCGTCGTCTTAATGACGATCCTGTCTCTTATTGATCTCTCCCGCTATAGCTCGCATGAACAGCACGTAAATGATGCTCGAGGTGTTGCTTGAATGTGTCTTCCCGAAAGGGAAGGGGGCCGTACTCGGAGGTAGTGCAATACCGAGACAACCCGTGGCTGGGACGCAGCAAGCCGCTTATTCCACAGCCAGTTTCCAAAAATCAGTTTAATATATGAGCTACTCAATGAGCAGCGTATCAGATATTAAGCTGATAAGAACAGATACTACACTTGATCTTAGCCAAAAGGCCGAGAAGCGATGCAGAATCTGGCTCGGACTACAGGGAGCGTTTATCATTCTAGGCCTCCGCCATGTGGGTGACGGACTCGGTTTTAGGCCCTTCTGCCTCCTAAGATCACATGTGATGATCAGTCATGAACGTAGTGCTATCACGTACGAGCAGTATTCGCTTGATACAGCGTCTTTGCGAGTGCAATGAGACATTTTTACCGCGCTAGTGCGTGCGTACGTTCTCACCGCACCGCTATAAAAGTCTAAAATATCACCGAGATCTTTCGTCTACGGCCATACCATCGAGAAAACACCGGTTCTCGTCCGATCACCGAAGTTAAGCTCGATTGGGCGCGGTTAGTACTTGGATGGGTGACCGCCTGGGAATACCGCGTGCTGTAGGCATTTCTTTTTCATTTTTTTTCTAAACTATAAAGAAAAAGTTAGTGCAGGTTGGTCATTGTCTAAGCTAAAGAAATCCCTCAGTTGTATGCGTTCTCAACTCGATCTATAGACAATTCAGGCATACTCAGCGACCGTATTGTAATCAAAATCGCGGTCGTAAACGTTCGCAAACGTTCAGCAGATTCAAGTAGAGTCATAATATTACAAGCGATCAGATCAGTGGATTGTGAAAGCCTGTAAGAGCGTTAGTACTCGCATAGGAAATGTCTCTCAATGCAGTAAAATACTATGAGAGAAAGTGCGCAGTATTATCGCATTGGTCGCGCGTTTACACCGCGAGTGAACACGAACATTACTCAGCTAGCATCTCATACAAGCTGAGATGCCATTCATAGCGTAAACCTTGTCCAAATAAATGCTTTTCGAGATCATGTTTTCACTCACTATAATAAAGCGCGAAGGTTGCAAAGCAGCGCGCGTATTCCACTGTTCTATTTTAGTGACGAAACAGTCGCACTGAACTTTCATCGCCGGTTAGCAACAACTGATCAAAACACAGCTCACCTTCGCTCGTTTCATCGCAAAAACACCGCTAGAATGCAGACCAAACACGACTAAAGCCTCTGCCCACCATGACGGTAATGTGAGAGCAAGTTGTTCGCTATTAGAAGTTAGAAATTTTACAATAGTTGACTGATTACAAGCGGTGTGAAGTCCGTGCTTCACGAGTCGCTCGTTGTGATTGTGTTGTGATTACACTTGATTCGTATTGTTCGGGGACTAGCGCGAACGCAGGTCCCCACTACCAGAAATTATACGCTCGAGTTACCCACATTTGGGGTAATCGCAGGGGTCAACCCAATCGAAGTGCAATGAGAGGGCCTCACCCTGAGAGGACCGCCTTGGTGATCACGGTAAACCTCCCGCGTCAGGTAAGTATGAGTTTATTTGGCGTCCCTGTACACCGACTGTCCCCGGCTGATTTCATCCTCCATGTGGGAACGGTGCATCGCGGTGATTATGACCCGTCGTCTTAATGACGATCCTGTCTCTTATTGATCTCTCCCGCTATAGCTCGCATGAACAGCACGTAAATGATGCTCGAGGTGTTGCTTGAATGTGTCTTCCCGAAAGGGAAGGGGGCCGTACTCGGAGGTAGTGCAATACCGAGACAACCCGTGGCTGGGACGCAGCAAGCCGCTTATTCCACAGCCAGTTTCCAAAAATCAGTTTAATATATGAGCTACTCAATGAGCAGCGTATCAGATATTAAGCTGATAAGAACAGATACTACACTTGATCTTAGCCAAAAGGCCGAGAAGCGATGCAGAATCTGGCTCGGACTACAGGGAGCGTTTATCATTCTAGGCCTCCGCCATGTGGGTGACGGACTCGGTTTTAGGCCCTTCTGCCTCCTAAGATCACATGTGATGATCAGTCATGAACGTAGTGCTATCACGTACGAGCAGTATTCGCTTGATACAGCGTCTTTGCGAGTGCAATGAGACATTTTTACCGCGCTAGTGCGTGCGTACGTTCTCACCGCACCGCTATAAAAGTCTAAAATATCACCGAGATCTTTCGTCTACGGCCATACCATCGAGAAAACACCGGTTCTCGTCCGATCACCGAAGTTAAGCTCGATTGGGCGCGGTTAGTACTTGGATGGGTGACCGCCTGGGAATACCGCGTGCTGTAGGCATTTCTTTTTCATTTTTTTTCTAAACTATAAAGAAAAAGTTAGTGCAGGTTGGTCATTGTCTAAGCTAAAGAAATCCCTCAGTTGTATGCGTTCTCAACTCGATCTATAGACAATTCAGGCATACTCAGCGACCGTATTGTAATCAAAATCGCGGTCGTAAACGTTCGCAAACGTTCAGCAGATTCAAGTAGAGTCATAATATTACAAGCGATCAGATCAGTGGATTGTGAAAGCCTGTAAGAGCGTTAGTACTCGCATAGGAAATGTCTCTCAATGCAGTAAAATACTATGAGAGAAAGTGCGCAGTATTATCGCATTGGTCGCGCGTTTACACCGCGAGTGAACACGAACATTACTCAGCTAGCATCTCATACAAGCTGAGATGCCATTCATAGCGTAAACCTTGTCCAAATAAATGCTTTTCGAGATCATGTTTTCACTCACTATAATAAAGCGCGAAGGTTGCAAAGCAGCGCGCGTATTCCACTGTTCTATTTTAGTGACGAAACAGTCGCACTGAACTTTCATCGCCGGTTAGCAACAACTGATCAAAACACAGCTCACCTTCGCTCGTTTCATCGCAAAAACACCGCTAGAATGCAGACCAAACACGACTAAAGCCTCTGCCCACCATGACGGTAATGTGAGAGCAAGTTGTTCGCTATTAGAAGTTAGAAATTTTACAATAGTTGACTGATTACAAGCGGTGTGAAGTCCGTGCTTCACGAGTCGCTCGTTGTGATTGTGTTGTGATTACACTTGATTCGTATTGTTCGGGGACTAGCGCGAACGCAGGTCCCCACTACCAGAAATTATACGCTCGAGTTACCCACATTTGGGGTAATCGCAGGGGTCAACCCAATCGAAGTGCAATGAGAGGGCCTCACCCTGAGAGGACCGCCTTGGTGATCACGGTAAACCTCCCGCGTCAGGTAAGTATGAGTTTATTTGGCGTCCCTGTACACCGACTGTCCCCGGCTGATTTCATCCTCCATGTGGGAACGGTGCATCGCGGTGATTATGACCCGTCGTCTTAATGACGATCCTGTCTCTTATTGATCTCTCCCGCTATAGCTCGCATGAACAGCACGTGAATGATGCTCGAGGTGTTGCTTGAATGTGTCTTCCCGAAAGGGAAGGGGGCCGTACTCGGAGGTAGTGCAATACCGAGACAACCCGTGGCTGGGACGCAGCAAGCCGCTTATTCCACAGCCAGTTTCCAAAAATCAGTTTAATATATGAGCTACTCAATGAGCAGCGTATCAGATATTAAGCTGATAAGAACAGATACTACACTTGATCTTAGCCAAAAGGCCGAGAAGCGATGCAGAATCTGGCTCGGACTACAGGGAGCGTTTATCATTCTAGGCCTCCGCCATGTGGGTGACGGACTCGGTTTTAGGCCCTTCTGCCTCCTAAGATCACATGTGATGATCAGTCATGAACGTAGTGCTATCACGTACGAGCAGTATTCGCTTGATACAGCGTCTTTGCGAGTGCAATGAGACATTTTTACCGCGCTAGTGCGTGCGTACGTTCTCACCGCACCGCTATAAAAGTCTAAAATATCACCGAGATCTTTCGTCTACGGCCATACCATCGAGAAAACACCGGTTCTCGTCCGATCACCGAAGTTAAGCTCGATTGGGCGCGGTTAGTACTTGGATGGGTGACCGCCTGGGAATACCGCGTGCTGTAGGCATTTCTTTTTCATTTTTTTTCTAAACTATAAAGAAAAAGTTAGTGCAGGTTGGTCATTGTCTAAGCTAAAGAAATCCCTCAGTTGTATGCGTTCTCAACTCGATCTATAGACAATTCAGGCATACTCAGCGACCGTATTGTAATCAAAATCGCGGTCGTAAACGTTCGCAAACGTTCAGCAGATTCAAGTAGAGTCATAATATTACAAGCGATCAGATCAGTGGATTGTGAAAGCCTGTAAGAGCGTTAGTACTCGCATAGGAAATGTCTCTCAATGCAGTAAAATACTATGAGAGAAAGTGCGCAGTATTATCGCATTGGTCGCGCGTTTACACCGCGAGTGAACACGAACATTACTCAGCTAGCATCTCATACAAGCTGAGATGCCATTCATAGCGTAAACCTTGTCCAAATAAATGCTTTTCGAGATCATGTTTTCACTCACTATAATAAAGCGCGAAGGTTGCAAAGCAGCGCGCGTATTCCACTGTTCTATTTTAGTGACGAAACAGTCGCACTGAACTTTCATCGCCGGTTAGCAACAACTGATCAAAACACAGCTCACCTTCGCTCGTTTCATCGCAAAAACACCGCTAGAATGCAGACCAAACACGACTAAAGCCTCTGCCCACCATGACGGTAATGTGAGAGCAAGTTGTTCGCTATTAGAAGTTAGAAATTTTACAATAGTTGACTGATTACAAGCGGTGTGAAGTCCGTGCTTCACGAGTCGCTCGTTGTGATTGTGTTGTGATTACACTTGATTCGTATTGTTCGGGGACTAGCGCGAACGCAGGTCCCCACTACCAGAAATTATACGCTCGAGTTACCCACATTTGGGGTAATCGCAGGGGTCAACCCAATCGAAGTGCAATGAGAGGGCCTCACCCTGAGAGGACCGCCTTGGTGATCACGGTAAACCTCCCGCGTCAGGTAAGTATGAGTTTATTTGGCGTCCCTGTACACCGACTGTCCCCGGCTGATTTCATCCTCCATGTGGGAACGGTGCATCGCGGTGATTATGACCCGTCGTCTTAATGACGATCCTGTCTCTTATTGATCTCTCCCGCTATAGCTCGCATGAACAGCACGTGAATGATGCTCGAGGTGTTGCTTGAATGTGTCTTCCCGAAAGGGAAGGGGGCCGTACTCGGAGGTAGTGCAATACCGAGACAACCCGTGGCTGGGACGCAGCAAGCCGCTTATTCCACAGCCAGTTTCCAAAAATCAGTTTAATATATGAGCTACTCAATGAGCAGCGTATCAGATATTAAGCTGATAAGAACAGATACTTTTTTTTGTATTTGAATAGTTTATTTACAATAAATCAAATCTATTATACAATCTTTAAATCCAGTTGAGGACTATATCTAATCTTGATTACAATGGTTGTTTTGACAATATCGATAATGTGTAGTTTTAGAGAAGAGAGGGATCCCGGGAGAAATCCGCCTCTCCGGCTCTTGCACGACAGAGGCGTTAATCCCCCCGGAAGCCTCGCTCCTCCCATTGTTCACGCGGTTTATTTCACCGCTTATGGCATTATATATTTGGAGTTGTACATTGGATACATGTTGGCCTCCTCGCTGTTTCCACAGGTGGGAGGACAGTGAGGGGCGGAGGGGGTATTGATGTTTCTCCAGCCACCGTGCTTACAATTAAGTGGACAGTGGTGGAAAAGAGGGGGGTAGCCAGATCGCCATGCGCACAATTAAGTGGACAGCGATAGGCAAGGGAAGGAGAAGTAATGCGATGGGGCCCGGGGCGAGTTGCCCTGGGTTGCCCGGTTTTATTGTGTGCTATACGAGGACAGAGAGGGCCTCGCCCCGCCAGCAGCAGAGGACATCATTGATGCCCCAGCGGCTATACGCGGCAAGAGGTCCGAGGACGGCCGCGTCCCTCTCTATCCTCTCTCTGATCTTATATTTAGCTACACTGACTATTTCTGCTTGTCTCTTCTCGAATAGAGAAGTGTTCCTTGCAGTCCACAGACACCATAGTATGAGTTTAAAGATGTACACCACTAAGTTAGTTTTGCTCTTGTCACCCTTAGCTGTGGATAGTCCAAGAGTAAGGATGACATTGTTAACATTACGGGTTAGGGGAGTAGCGTTAATCCGCTCAGCTATAGGAAATGCCCAGTCCCAAACCCGCGAACAGATACTACACTTGATCTTAGCCAAAAGGCCGAGAAGCGATGCAGAATCTGGCTCGGACTACAGGGAGCGTTTATCATTCTAGGCCTCCGCCATGTGGGTGACGGACTCGGTTTTAGGCCCTTCTGCCTCCTAAGATCACATGTGATGATCAGTCATGAACGTAGTGCTATCACGTACGAGCAGTATTCGCTTGATACAGCGTCTTTGCGAGTGCAATGAGACATTTTTACCGCGCTAGTGCGTGCGTACGTTCTCACCGCACCGCTATAAAAGTCTAAAATATCACCGAGATCTTTCGTCTACGGCCATACCATCGAGAAAACACCGGTTCTCGTCCGATCACCGAAGTTAAGCTCGATTGGGCGCGGTTAGTACTTGGATGGGTGACCGCCTGGGAATACCGCGTGCTGTAGGCATTTCTTTTTCATTTTTTTTCTAAACTATAAAGAAAAAGTTAGTGCAGGTTGGTCATTGTCTAAGCTAAAGAAATCCCTCAGTTGTATGCGTTCTCAACTCGATCTATAGACAATTCAGGCATACTCAGCGACCGTATTGTAATCAAAATCGCGGTCGTAAACGTTCGCAAACGTTCAGCAGATTCAAGTAGAGTCATAATATTACAAGCGATCAGATCAGTGGATTGTGAAAGCCTGTAAGAGCGTTAGTACTCGCATAGGAAATGTCTCTCAATGCAGTAAAATACTATGAGAGAAAGTGCGCAGTATTATCGCATTGGTCGCGCGTTTACACCGCGAGTGAACACGAACATTACTCAGCTAGCATCTCATACAAGCTGAGATGCCATTCATAGCGTAAACCTTGTCCAAATAAATGCTTTTCGAGATCATGTTTTCACTCACTATAATAAAGCGCGAAGGTTGCAAAGCAGCGCGCGTATTCCACTGTTCTATTTTAGTGACGAAACAGTCGCACTGAACTTTCATCGCCGGTTAGCAACAACTGATCAAAACACAGCTCACCTTCGCTCGTTTCATCGCAAAAACACCGCTAGAATGCAGACCAAACACGACTAAAGCCTCTGCCCACCATGACGGTAATGTGAGAGCAAGTTGTTCGCTATTAGAAGTTAGAAATTTTACAATAGTTGACTGATTACAAGCGGTGTGAAGTCCGTGCTTCACGAGTCGCTCGTTGTGATTGTGTTGTGATTACACTTGATTCGTATTGTTCGGGGACTAGCGCGAACGCAGGTCCCCACTACCAGAAATTATACGCTCGAGTTACCCACATTTGGGGTAATCGCAGGGGTCAACCCAATCGAAGTGCAATGAGAGGGCCTCACCCTGAGAGGACCGCCTTGGTGATCACGGTAAACCTCCCGCGTCAGGTAAGTATGAGTTTATTTGGCGTCCCTGTACACCGACTGTCCCCGGCTGATTTCATCCTCCATGTGGGAACGGTGCATCGCGGTGATTATGACCCGTCGTCTTAATGACGATCCTGTCTCTTATTGATCTCTCCCGCTATAGCTCGCATGAACAGCACGTGAATGATGCTCGAGGTGTTGCTTGAATGTGTCTTCCCGAAAGGGAAGGGGGCCGTACTCGGAGGTAGTGCAATACCGAGACAACCCGTGGCTGGGACGCAGCAAGCCGCTTATTCCACAGCCAGTTTCCAAAAATCAGTTTAATATATGAGCTACTCAATGAGCAGCGTATCAGATATTAAGCTGATAAGAACAGATACTACACTTGATCTTAGCCAAAAGGCCGAGAAGCGATGCAGAATCTGGCTCGGACTACAGGGAGCGTTTATCATTCTAGGCCTCCGCCATGTGGGTGACGGACTCGGTTTTAGGCCCTTCTGCCTCCTAAGATCACATGTGATGATCAGTCATGAACGTAGTGCTATCACGTACGAGCAGTATTCGCTTGATACAGCGTCTTTGCGAGTGCAATGAGACATTTTTACCGCGCTAGTGCGTGCGTACGTTCTCACCGCACCGCTATAAAAGTCTAAAATATCACCGAGATCTTTCGTCTACGGCCATACCATCGAGAAAACACCGGTTCTCGTCCGATCACCGAAGTTAAGCTCGATTGGGCGCGGTTAGTACTTGGATGGGTGACCGCCTGGGAATACCGCGTGCTGTAGGCATTTCTTTTTCATTTTTTTTCTAAACTATAAAGAAAAAGTTAGTGCAGGTTGGTCATTGTCTAAGCTAAAGAAATCCCTCAGTTGTATGCGTTCTCAACTCGATCTATAGACAATTCAGGCATACTCAGCGACCGTATTGTAATCAAAATCGCGGTCGTAAACGTTCGCAAACGTTCAGCAGATTCAAGTAGAGTCATAATATTACAAGCGATCAGATCAGTGGATTGTGAAAGCCTGTAAGAGCGTTAGTACTCGCATAGGAAATGTCTCTCAATGCAGTAAAATACTATGAGAGAAAGTGCGCAGTATTATCGCATTGGTCGCGCGTTTACACCGCGAGTGAACACGAACATTACTCAGCTAGCATCTCATACAAGCTGAGATGCCATTCATAGCGTAAACCTTGTCCAAATAAATGCTTTTCGAGATCATGTTTTCACTCACTATAATAAAGCGCGAAGGTTGCAAAGCAGCGCGCGTATTCCACTGTTCTATTTTAGTGACGAAACAGTCGCACTGAACTTTCATCGCCGGTTAGCAACAACTGATCAAAACACAGCTCACCTTCGCT
This sequence comes from Nematostella vectensis, assembly GCF_932526225.1. Classification (NCBI taxonomy): domain Eukaryota; kingdom Metazoa; phylum Cnidaria; class Anthozoa; order Actiniaria; family Edwardsiidae; genus Nematostella; species Nematostella vectensis. The sequence goes on along the minus strand of NC_064041.1, from coordinate 11,928,986 downwards.
CGTTTCATCGCAAAAACACCGCTAGAATGCAGACCAAACACGACTAAAGCCTCTGCCCACCATGACGGTAATGTGAGAGCAAGTTGTTCGCTATTAGAAGTTAGAAATTTTACAATAGTTGACTGATTACAAGCGGTGTGAAGTCCGTGCTTCACGAGTCGCTCGTTGTGATTGTGTTGTGATTACACTTGATTCGTATTGTTCGGGGACTAGCGCGAACGCAGGTCCCCACTACCAGAAATTATACGCTCGAGTTACCCACATTTGGGGTAATCGCAGGGGTCAACCCAATCGAAGTGCAATGAGAGGGCCTCACCCTGAGAGGACCGCCTTGGTGATCACGGTAAACCTCCCGCGTCAGGTAAGTATGAGTTTATTTGGCGTCCCTGTACACCGACTGTCCCCGGCTGATTTCATCCTCCATGTGGGAACGGTGCATCGCGGTGATTATGACCCGTCGTCTTAATGACGATCCTGTCTCTTATTGATCTCTCCCGCTATAGCTCGCATGAACAGCACGTAAATGATGCTCGAGGTGTTGCTTGAATGTGTCTTCCCGAAAGGGAAGGGGGCCGTACTCGGAGGTAGTGCAATACCGAGACAACCCGTGGCTGGGACGCAGCAAGCCGCTTATTCCACAGCCAGTTTCCAAAAATCAGTTTAATATATGAGCTACTCAATGAGCAGCGTATCAGATATTAAGCTGATAAGAACAGATACTACACTTGATCTTAGCCAAAAGGCCGAGAAGCGATGCAGAATCTGGCTCGGACTACAGGGAGCGTTTATCATTCTAGGCCTCCGCCATGTGGGTGACGGACTCGGTTTTAGGCCCTTCTGCCTCCTAAGATCACATGTGATGATCAGTCATGAACGTAGTGCTATCACGTACGAGCAGTATTCGCTTGATACAGCGTCTTTGCGAGTGCAATGAGACATTTTTACCGCGCTAGTGCGTGCGTACGTTCTCACCGCACCGCTATAAAAGTCTAAAATATCACCGAGATCTTTCGTCTACGGCCATACCATCGAGAAAACACCGGTTCTCGTCCGATCACCGAAGTTAAGCTCGATTGGGCGCGGTTAGTACTTGGATGGGTGACCGCCTGGGAATACCGCGTGCTGTAGGCATTTCTTTTTCATTTTTTTTCTAAACTATAAAGAAAAAGTTAGTGCAGGTTGGTCATTGTCTAAGCTAAAGAAATCCCTCAGTTGTATGCGTTCTCAACTCGATCTATAGACAATTCAGGCATACTCAGCGACCGTATTGTAATCAAAATCGCGGTCGTAAACGTTCGCAAACGTTCAGCAGATTCAAGTAGAGTCATAATATTACAAGCGATCAGATCAGTGGATTGTGAAAGCCTGTAAGAGCGTTAGTACTCGCATAGGAAATGTCTCTCAATGCAGTAAAATACTATGAGAGAAAGTGCGCAGTATTATCGCATTGGTCGCGCGTTTACACCGCGAGTGAACACGAACATTACTCAGCTAGCATCTCATACAAGCTGAGATGCCATTCATAGCGTAAACCTTGTCCAAATAAATGCTTTTCGAGATCATGTTTTCACTCACTATAATAAAGCGCGAAGGTTGCAAAGCAGCGCGCGTATTCCACTGTTCTATTTTAGTGACGAAACAGTCGCACTGAACTTTCATCGCCGGTTAGCAACAACTGATCAAAACACAGCTCACCTTCGCTCGTTTCATCGCAAAAACACCGCTAGAATGCAGACCAAACACGACTAAAGCCTCTGCCCACCATGACGGTAATGTGAGAGCAAGTTGTTCGCTATTAGAAGTTAGAAATTTTACAATAGTTGACTGATTACAAGCGGTGTGAAGTCCGTGCTTCACGAGTCGCTCGTTGTGATTGTGTTGTGATTACACTTG
>NC_064041.1:11869314-11926893 GCF_932526225.1 Nematostella vectensis | reverse complement strand
CTAGCTGAGTAATGTTCGTGTTCACTCGCGGTGTAAACGCGCGACCAATGCGATAATACTGCGCACTTTCTCTCATAGTATTTTACTGCATTGAGAGACATTTCCTATGCGAGTACTAACGCTCTTACAGGCTTTCACAATCCACTGATCTGATCGCTTGTAATATTATGACTCTACTTGAATCTGCTGAACGTTTGCGAACGTTTACGACCGCGATTTTGATTACAATACGGTCGCTGAGTATGCCTGAATTGTCTATAGATCGAGTTGAGAACGCATACAACTGAGGGATTTCTTTAGCTTAGACAATGACCAACCTGCACTAACTTTTTCTTTATAGTTTAGAAAAAAAATGAAAAAGAAATGCCTACAGCACGCGGTATTCCCAGGCGGTCACCCATCCAAGTACTAACCGCGCCCAATCGAGCTTAACTTCGGTGATCGGACGAGAACCGGTGTTTTCTCGATGGTATGGCCGTAGACGAAAGATCTCGGTGATATTTTAGACTTTTATAGCGGTGCGGTGAGAACGTACGCACGCACTAGCGCGGTAAAAATGTCTCATTGCACTCGCAAAGACGCTGTATCAAGCGAATACTGCTCGTACGTGATAGCACTACGTTCATGACTGATCATCACATGTGATCTTAGGAGGCAGAAGGGCCTAAAACCGAGTCCGTCACCCACATGGCGGAGGCCTAGAATGATAAACGCTCCCTGTAGTCCGAGCCAGATTCTGCATCGCTTCTCGGCCTTTTGGCTAAGATCAAGTGTAGTATCTGTTCTTATCAGCTTAATATCTGATACGCTGCTCATTGAGTAGCTCATATATTAAACTGATTTTTGGAAACTGGCTGTGGAATAAGCGGCTTGCTGCGTCCCAGCCACGGGTTGTCTCGGTATTGCACTACCTCCGAGTACGGCCCCCTTCCCTTTCGGGAAGACACATTCAAGCAACACCTCGAGCATCATTTACGTGCTGTTCATGCGAGCTATAGCGGGAGAGATCAATAAGAGACAGGATCGTCATTAAGACGACGGGTCATAATCACCGCGATGCACCGTTCCCACATGGAGGATGAAATCAGCCGGGGACAGTCGGTGTACAGGGACGCCAAATAAACTCATACTTACCTGACGCGGGAGGTTTACCGTGATCACCAAGGCGGTCCTCTCAGGGTGAGGCCCTCTCATTGCACTTCGATTGGGTTGACCCCTGCGATTACCCCAAATGTGGGTAACTCGAGCGTATAATTTCTGGTAGTGGGGACCTGCGTTCGCGCTAGTCCCCGAACAATACGAATCAAGTGTAATCACAACACAATCACAACGAGCGACTCGTGAAGCACGGACTTCACACCGCTTGTAATCAGTCAACTATTGTAAAATTTCTAACTTCTAATAGCGAACAACTTGCTCTCACATTACCGTCATGGTGGGCAGAGGCTTTAGTCGTGTTTGGTCTGCATTCTAGCGGTGTTTTTGCGATGAAACGAGCGAAGGTGAGCTGTGTTTTGATCAGTTGTTGCTAACCGGCGATGAAAGTTCAGTGCGACTGTTTCGTCACTAAAATAGAACAGTGGAATACGCGCGCTGCTTTGCAACCTTCGCGCTTTATTATAGTGAGTGAAAACATGATCTCGAAAAGCATTTATTTGGACAAGGTTTACGCTATGAATGGCATCTCAGCTTGTATGAGATGCTAGCTGAGTAATGTTCGTGTTCACTCGCGGTGTAAACGCGCGACCAATGCGATAATACTGCGCACTTTCTCTCATAGTATTTTACTGCATTGAGAGACATTTCCTATGCGAGTACTAACGCTCTTACAGGCTTTCACAATCCACTGATCTGATCGCTTGTAATATTATGACTCTACTTGAATCTGCTGAACGTTTGCGAACGTTTACGACCGCGATTTTGATTACAATACGGTCGCTGAGTATGCCTGAATTGTCTATAGATCGAGTTGAGAACGCATACAACTGAGGGATTTCTTTAGCTTAGACAATGACCAACCTGCACTAACTTTTTCTTTATAGTTTAGAAAAAAAATGAAAAAGAAATGCCTACAGCACGCGGTATTCCCAGGCGGTCACCCATCCAAGTACTAACCGCGCCCAATCGAGCTTAACTTCGGTGATCGGACGAGAACCGGTGTTTTCTCGATGGTATGGCCGTAGACGAAAGATCTCGGTGATATTTTAGACTTTTATAGCGGTGCGGTGAGAACGTACGCACGCACTAGCGCGGTAAAAATGTCTCATTGCACTCGCAAAGACGCTGTATCAAGCGAATACTGCTCGTACGTGATAGCACTACGTTCATGACTGATCATCACATGTGATCTTAGGAGGCAGAAGGGCCTAAAACCGAGTCCGTCACCCACATGGCGGAGGCCTAGAATGATAAACGCTCCCTGTAGTCCGAGCCAGATTCTGCATCGCTTCTCGGCCTTTTGGCTAAGATCAAGTGTAGTATCTGTTCTTATCAGCTTAATATCTGATACGCTGCTCATTGAGTAGCTCATATATTAAACTGATTTTTGGAAACTGGCTGTGGAATAAGCGGCTTGCTGCGTCCCAGCCACGGGTTGTCTCGGTATTGCACTACCTCCGAGTACGGCCCCCTTCCCTTTCGGGAAGACACATTCAAGCAACACCTCGAGCATCATTTACGTGCTGTTCATGCGAGCTATAGCGGGAGAGATCAATAAGAGACAGGATCGTCATTAAGACGACGGGTCATAATCACCGCGATGCACCGTTCCCACATGGAGGATGAAATCAGCCGGGGACAGTCGGTGTACAGGGACGCCAAATAAACTCATACTTACCTGACGCGGGAGGTTTACCGTGATCACCAAGGCGGTCCTCTCAGGGTGAGGCCCTCTCATTGCACTTCGATTGGGTTGACCCCTGCGATTACCCCAAATGTGGGTAACTCGAGCGTATAATTTCTGGTAGTGGGGACCTGCGTTCGCGCTAGTCCCCGAACAATACGAATCAAGTGTAATCACAACACAATCACAACGAGCGACTCGTGAAGCACGGACTTCACACCGCTTGTAATCAGTCAACTATTGTAAAATTTCTAACTTCTAATAGCGAACAACTTGCTCTCACATTACCGTCATGGTGGGCAGAGGCTTTAGTCGTGTTTGGTCTGCATTCTAGCGGTGTTTTTACGATGAAACGAGCGAAGGTGAGCTGTGTTTTGATCAGTTGTTGCTAACCGGCGATGAAAGTTCAGTGCGACTGTTTCGTCACTAAAATAGAACAGTGGAATACGCGCGCTGCTTTGCAACCTTCGCGCTTTATTATAGTGAGTGAAAACATGATCTCGAAAAGCATTTATTTGGACAAGGTTTACGCTATGAATGGCATCTCAGCTTGTATGAGATGCTAGCTGAGTAATGTTCGTGTTCACTCGCGGTGTAAACGCGCGACCAATGCGATAATACTGCGCACTTTCTCTCATAGTATTTTACTGCATTGAGAGACATTTCCTATGCGAGTACTAACGCTCTTACAGGCTTTCACAATCCACTGATCTGATCGCTTGTAATATTATGACTCTACTTGAATCTGCTGAACGTTTGCGAACGTTTACGACCGCGATTTTGATTACAATACGGTCGCTGAGTATGCCTGAATTGTCTATAGATCGAGTTGAGAACGCATACAACTGAGGGATTTCTTTAGCTTAGACAATGACCAACCTGCACTAACTTTTTCTTTATAGTTTAGAAAAAAAATGAAAAAGAAATGCCTACAGCACGCGGTATTCCCAGGCGGTCACCCATCCAAGTACTAACCGCGCCCAATCGAGCTTAACTTCGGTGATCGGACGAGAACCGGTGTTTTCTCGATGGTATGGCCGTAGACGAAAGATCTCGGTGATATTTTAGACTTTTATAGCGGTGCGGTGAGAACGTACGCACGCACTAGCGCGGTAAAAATGTCTCATTGCACTCGCAAAGACGCTGTATCAAGCGAATACTGCTCGTACGTGATAGCACTACGTTCATGACTGATCATCACATGTGATCTTAGGAGGCAGAAGGGCCTAAAACCGAGTCCGTCACCCACATGGCGGAGGCCTAGAATGATAAACGCTCCCTGTAGTCCGAGCCAGATTCTGCATCGCTTCTCGGCCTTTTGGCTAAGATCAAGTGTAGTATCTGTTCTTATCAGCTTAATATCTGATACGCTGCTCATTGAGTAGCTCATATATTAAACTGATTTTTGGAAACTGGCTGTGGAATAAGCGGCTTGCTGCGTCCCAGCCACGGGTTGTCTCGGTATTGCACTACCTCCGAGTACGGCCCCCTTCCCTTTCGGGAAGACACATTCAAGCAACACCTCGAGCATCATTTACGTGCTGTTCATGCGAGCTATAGCGGGAGAGATCAATAAGAGACAGGATCGTCATTAAGACGACGGGTCATAATCACCGCGATGCACCGTTCCCACATGGAGGATGAAATCAGCCGGGGACAGTCGGTGTACAGGGACGCCAAATAAACTCATACTTACCTGACGCGGGAGGTTTACCGTGATCACCAAGGCGGTCCTCTCAGGGTGAGGCCCTCTCATTGCACTTCGATTGGGTTGACCCCTGCGATTACCCCAAATGTGGGTAACTCGAGCGTATAATTTCTGGTAGTGGGGACCTGCGTTCGCGCTAGTCCCCGAACAATACGAATCAAGTGTAATCACAACACAATCACAACGAGCGACTCGTGAAGCACGGACTTCACACCGCTTGTAATCAGTCAACTATTGTAAAATTTCTAACTTCTAATAGCGAACAACTTGCTCTCACATTACCGTCATGGTGGGCAGAGGCTTTAGTCGTGTTTGGTCTGCATTCTAGCGGTGTTTTTGCGATGAAACGAGCGAAGGTGAGCTGTGTTTTGATCAGTTGTTGCTAACCGGCGATGAAAGTTCAGTGCGACTGTTTCGTCACTAAAATAGAACAGTGGAATACGCGCGCTGCTTTGCAACCTTCGCGCTTTATTATAGTGAGTGAAAACATGATCTCGAAAAGCATTTATTTGGACAAGGTTTACGCTATGAATGGCATCTCAGCTTGTATGAGATGCTAGCTGAGTAATGTTCGTGTTCACTCGCGGTGTAAACGCGCGACCAATGCGATAATACTGCGCACTTTCTCTCATAGTATTTTACTGCATTGAGAGACATTTCCTATGCGAGTACTAACGCTCTTACAGGCTTTCACAATCCACTGATCTGATCGCTTGTAATATTATGACTCTACTTGAATCTGCTGAACGTTTGCGAACGTTTACGACCGCGATTTTGATTACAATACGGTCGCTGAGTATGCCTGAATTGTCTATAGATCGAGTTGAGAACGCATACAACTGAGGGATTTCTTTAGCTTAGACAATGACCAACCTGCACTAACTTTTTCTTTATAGTTTAGAAAAAAAATGAAAAAGAAATGCCTACAGCACGCGGTATTCCCAGGCGGTCACCCATCCAAGTACTAACCGCGCCCAATCGAGCTTAACTTCGGTGATCGGACGAGAACCGGTGTTTTCTCGATGGTATGGCCGTAGACGAAAGATCTCGGTGATATTTTAGACTTTTATAGCGGTGCGGTGAGAACGTACGCACGCACTAGCGCGGTAAAAATGTCTCATTGCACTCGCAAAGACGCTGTATCAAGCGAATACTGCTCGTACGTGATAGCACTACGTTCATGACTGATCATCACATGTGATCTTAGGAGGCAGAAGGGCCTAAAACCGAGTCCGTCACCCACATGGCGGAGGCCTAGAATGATAAACGCTCCCTGTAGTCCGAGCCAGATTCTGCATCGCTTCTCGGCCTTTTGGCTAAGATCAAGTGTAGTATCTGTTCTTATCAGCTTAATATCTGATACGCTGCTCATTGAGTAGCTCATATATTAAACTGATTTTTGGAAACTGGCTGTGGAATAAGCGGCTTGCTGCGTCCCAGCCACGGGTTGTCTCGGTATTGCACTACCTCCGAGTACGGCCCCCTTCCCTTTCGGGAAGACACATTCAAGCAACACCTCGAGCATCATTTACGTGCTGTTCATGCGAGCTATAGCGGGAGAGATCAATAAGAGACAGGATCGTCATTAAGACGACGGGTCATAATCACCGCGATGCACCGTTCCCACATGGAGGATGAAATCAGCCGGGGACAGTCGGTGTACAGGGACGCCAAATAAACTCATACTTACCTGACGCGGGAGGTTTACCGTGATCACCAAGGCGGTCCTCTCAGGGTGAGGCCCTCTCATTGCACTTCGATTGGGTTGACCCCTGCGATTACCCCAAATGTGGGTAACTCGAGCGTATAATTTCTGGTAGTGGGGACCTGCGTTCGCGCTAGTCCCCGAACAATACGAATCAAGTGTAATCACAACACAATCACAACGAGCGACTCGTGAAGCACGGACTTCACACCGCTTGTAATCAGTCAACTATTGTAAAATTTCTAACTTCTAATAGCGAACAACTTGCTCTCACATTACCGTCATGGTGGGCAGAGGCTTTAGTCGTGTTTGGTCTGCATTCTAGCGGTGTTTTTGCGATGAAACGAGCGAAGGTGAGCTGTGTTTTGATCAGTTGTTGCTAACCGGCGATGAAAGTTCAGTGCGACTGTTTCGTCACTAAAATAGAACAGTGGAATACGCGCGCTGCTTTGCAACCTTCGCGCTTTATTATAGTGAGTGAAAACATGATCTCGAAAAGCATTTATTTGGACAAGGTTTACGCTATGAATGGCATCTCAGCTTGTATGAGATGCTAGCTGAGTAATGTTCGTGTTCACTCGCGGTGTAAACGCGCGACCAATGCGATAATACTGCGCACTTTCTCTCATAGTATTTTACTGCATTGAGAGACATTTCCTATGCGAGTACTAACGCTCTTACAGGCTTTCACAATCCACTGATCTGATCGCTTGTAATATTATGACTCTACTTGAATCTGCTGAACGTTTGCGAACGTTTACGACCGCGATTTTGATTACAATACGGTCGCTGAGTATGCCTGAATTGTCTATAGATCGAGTTGAGAACGCATACAACTGAGGGATTTCTTTAGCTTAGACAATGACCAACCTGCACTAACTTTTTCTTTATAGTTTAGAAAAAAAATGAAAAAGAAATGCCTACAGCACGCGGTATTCCCAGGCGGTCACCCATCCAAGTACTAACCGCGCCCAATCGAGCTTAACTTCGGTGATCGGACGAGAACCGGTGTTTTCTCGATGGTATGGCCGTAGACGAAAGATCTCGGTGATATTTTAGACTTTTATAGCGGTGCGGTGAGAACGTACGCACGCACTAGCGCGGTAAAAATGTCTCATTGCACTCGCAAAGACGCTGTATCAAGCGAATACTGCTCGTACGTGATAGCACTACGTTCATGACTGATCATCACATGTGATCTTAGGAGGCAGAAGGGCCTAAAACCGAGTCCGTCACCCACATGGCGGAGGCCTAGAATGATAAACGCTCCCTGTAGTCCGAGCCAGATTCTGCATCGCTTCTCGGCCTTTTGGCTAAGATCAAGTGTAGTATCTGTTCTTATCAGCTTAATATCTGATACGCTGCTCATTGAGTAGCTCATATATTAAACTGATTTTTGGAAACTGGCTGTGGAATAAGCGGCTTGCTGCGTCCCAGCCACGGGTTGTCTCGGTATTGCACTACCTCCGAGTACGGCCCCCTTCCCTTTCGGGAAGACACATTCAAGCAACACCTCGAGCATCATTTACGTGCTGTTCATGCGAGCTATAGCGGGAGAGATCAATAAGAGACAGGATCGTCATTAAGACGACGGGTCATAATCACCGCGATGCACCGTTCCCACATGGAGGATGAAATCAGCCGGGGACAGTCGGTGTACAGGGACGCCAAATAAACTCATACTTACCTGACGCGGGAGGTTTACCGTGATCACCAAGGCGGTCCTCTCAGGGTGAGGCCCTCTCATTGCACTTCGATTGGGTTGACCCCTGCGATTACCCCAAATGTGGGTAACTCGAGCGTATAATTTCTGGTAGTGGGGACCTGCGTTCGCGCTAGTCCCCGAACAATACGAATCAAGTGTAATCACAACACAATCACAACGAGCGACTCGTGAAGCACGGACTTCACACCGCTTGTAATCAGTCAACTATTGTAAAATTTCTAACTTCTAATAGCGAACAACTTGCTCTCACATTACCGTCATGGTGGGCAGAGGCTTTAGTCGTGTTTGGTCTGCATTCTAGCGGTGTTTTTGCGATGAAACGAGCGAAGGTGAGCTGTGTTTTGATCAGTTGTTGCTAACCGGCGATGAAAGTTCAGTGCGACTGTTTCGTCACTAAAATAGAACAGTGGAATACGCGCGCTGCTTTGCAACCTTCGCGCTTTATTATAGTGAGTGAAAACATGATCTCGAAAAGCATTTATTTGGACAAGGTTTACGCTATGAATGGCATCTCAGCTTGTATGAGATGCTAGCTGAGTAATGTTCGTGTTCACTCGCGGTGTAAACGCGCGACCAATGCGATAATACTGCGCACTTTCTCTCATAGTATTTTACTGCATTGAGAGACATTTCCTATGCGAGTACTAACGCTCTTACAGGCTTTCACAATCCACTGATCTGATCGCTTGTAATATTATGACTCTACTTGAATCTGCTGAACGTTTGCGAACGTTTACGACCGCGATTTTGATTACAATACGGTCGCTGAGTATGCCTGAATTGTCTATAGATCGAGTTGAGAACGCATACAACTGAGGGATTTCTTTAGCTTAGACAATGACCAACCTGCACTAACTTTTTCTTTATAGTTTAGAAAAAAAATGAAAAAGAAATGCCTACAGCACGCGGTATTCCCAGGCGGTCACCCATCCAAGTACTAACCGCGCCCAATCGAGCTTAACTTCGGTGATCGGACGAGAACCGGTGTTTTCTCGATGGTATGGCCGTAGACGAAAGATCTCGGTGATATTTTAGACTTTTATAGCGGTGCGGTGAGAACGTACGCACGCACTAGCGCGGTAAAAATGTCTCATTGCACTCGCAAAGACGCTGTATCAAGCGAATACTGCTCGTACGTGATAGCACTACGTTCATGACTGATCATCACATGTGATCTTAGGAGGCAGAAGGGCCTAAAACCGAGTCCGTCACCCACATGGCGGAGGCCTAGAATGATAAACGCTCCCTGTAGTCCGAGCCAGATTCTGCATCGCTTCTCGGCCTTTTGGCTAAGATCAAGTGTAGTATCTGTTCTTATCAGCTTAATATCTGATACGCTGCTCATTGAGTAGCTCATATATTAAACTGATTTTTGGAAACTGGCTGTGGAATAAGCGGCTTGCTGCGTCCCAGCCACGGGTTGTCTCGGTATTGCACTACCTCCGAGTACGGCCCCCTTCCCTTTCGGGAAGACACATTCAAGCAACACCTCGAGCATCATTTACGTGCTGTTCATGCGAGCTATAGCGGGAGAGATCAATAAGAGACAGGATCGTCATTAAGACGACGGGTCATAATCACCGCGATGCACCGTTCCCACATGGAGGATGAAATCAGCCGGGGACAGTCGGTGTACAGGGACGCCAAATAAACTCATACTTACCTGACGCGGGAGGTTTACCGTGATCACCAAGGCGGTCCTCTCAGGGTGAGGCCCTCTCATTGCACTTCGATTGGGTTGACCCCTGCGATTACCCCAAATGTGGGTAACTCGAGCGTATAATTTCTGGTAGTGGGGACCTGCGTTCGCGCTAGTCCCCGAACAATACGAATCAAGTGTAATCACAACACAATCACAACGAGCGACTCGTGAAGCACGGACTTCACACCGCTTGTAATCAGTCAACTATTGTAAAATTTCTAACTTCTAATAGCGAACAACTTGCTCTCACATTACCGTCATGGTGGGCAGAGGCTTTAGTCGTGTTTGGTCTGCATTCTAGCGGTGTTTTTGCGATGAAACGAGCGAAGGTGAGCTGTGTTTTGATCAGTTGTTGCTAACCGGCGATGAAAGTTCAGTGCGACTGTTTCGTCACTAAAATAGAACAGTGGAATACGCGCGCTGCTTTGCAACCTTCGCGCTTTATTATAGTGAGTGAAAACATGATCTCGAAAAGCATTTATTTGGACAAGGTTTACGCTATGAATGGCATCTCAGCTTGTATGAGATGCTAGCTGAGTAATGTTCGTGTTCACTCGCGGTGTAAACGCGCGACCAATGCGATAATACTGCGCACTTTCTCTCATAGTATTTTACTGCATTGAGAGACATTTCCTATGCGAGTACTAACGCTCTTACAGGCTTTCACAATCCACTGATCTGATCGCTTGTAATATTATGACTCTACTTGAATCTGCTGAACGTTTGCGAACGTTTACGACCGCGATTTTGATTACAATACGGTCGCTGAGTATGCCTGAATTGTCTATAGATCGAGTTGAGAACGCATACAACTGAGGGATTTCTTTAGCTTAGACAATGACCAACCTGCACTAACTTTTTCTTTATAGTTTAGAAAAAAAATGAAAAAGAAATGCCTACAGCACGCGGTATTCCCAGGCGGTCACCCATCCAAGTACTAACCGCGCCCAATCGAGCTTAACTTCGGTGATCGGACGAGAACCGGTGTTTTCTCGATGGTATGGCCGTAGACGAAAGATCTCGGTGATATTTTAGACTTTTATAGCGGTGCGGTGAGAACGTACGCACGCACTAGCGCGGTAAAAATGTCTCATTGCACTCGCAAAGACGCTGTATCAAGCGAATACTGCTCGTACGTGATAGCACTACGTTCATGACTGATCATCACATGTGATCTTAGGAGGCAGAAGGGCCTAAAACCGAGTCCGTCACCCACATGGCGGAGGCCTAGAATGATAAACGCTCCCTGTAGTCCGAGCCAGATTCTGCATCGCTTCTCGGCCTTTTGGCTAAGATCAAGTGTAGTATCTGTTCTTATCAGCTTAATATCTGATACGCTGCTCATTGAGTAGCTCATATATTAAACTGATTTTTGGAAACTGGCTGTGGAATAAGCGGCTTGCTGCGTCCCAGCCACGGGTTGTCTCGGTATTGCACTACCTCCGAGTACGGCCCCCTTCCCTTTCGGGAAGACACATTCAAGCAACACCTCGAGCATCATTTACGTGCTGTTCATGCGAGCTATAGCGGGAGAGATCAATAAGAGACAGGATCGTCATTAAGACGACGGGTCATAATCACCGCGATGCACCGTTCCCACATGGAGGATGAAATCAGCCGGGGACAGTCGGTGTACAGGGACGCCAAATAAACTCATACTTACCTGACGCGGGAGGTTTACCGTGATCACCAAGGCGGTCCTCTCAGGGTGAGGCCCTCTCATTGCACTTCGATTGGGTTGACCCCTGCGATTACCCCAAATGTGGGTAACTCGAGCGTATAATTTCTGGTAGTGGGGACCTGCGTTCGCGCTAGTCCCCGAACAATACGAATCAAGTGTAATCACAACACAATCACAACGAGCGACTCGTGAAGCACGGACTTCACACCGCTTGTAATCAGTCAACTATTGTAAAATTTCTAACTTCTAATAGCGAACAACTTGCTCTCACATTACCGTCATGGTGGGCAGAGGCTTTAGTCGTGTTTGGTCTGCATTCTAGCGGTGTTTTTGCGATGAAACGAGCGAAGGTGAGCTGTGTTTTGATCAGTTGTTGCTAACCGGCGATGAAAGTTCAGTGCGACTGTTTCGTCACTAAAATAGAACAGTGGAATACGCGCGCTGCTTTGCAACCTCCGCGCTTTATTATAGTGAGTGAAAACATGATCTCGAAAAGCATTTATTTGGACAAGGTTTACGCTATGAATGGCATCTCAGCTTGTATGAGATGCTAGCTGAGTAATGTTCGTGTTCACTCGCGGTGTAAACGCGCGACCAATGCGATAATACTGCGCACTTTCTCTCATAGTATTTTACTGCATTGAGAGACATTTCCTATGCGAGTACTAACGCTCTTACAGGCTTTCACAATCCACTGATCTGATCGCTTGTAATATTATGACTCTACTTGAATCTGCTGAACGTTTGCGAACGTTTACGACCGCGATTTTGATTACAATACGGTCGCTGAGTATGCCTGAATTGTCTATAGATCGAGTTGAGAACGCATACAACTGAGGGATTTCTTTAGCTTAGACAATGACCAACCTGCACTAACTTTTTCTTTATAGTTTAGAAAAAAAATGAAAAAGAAATGCCTACAGCACGCGGTATTCCCAGGCGGTCACCCATCCAAGTACTAACCGCGCCCAATCGAGCTTAACTTCGGTGATCGGACGAGAACCGGTGTTTTCTCGATGGTATGGCCGTAGACGAAAGATCTCGGTGATATTTTAGACTTTTATAGCGGTGCGGTGAGAACGTACGCACGCACTAGCGCGGTAAAAATGTCTCATTGCACTCGCAAAGACGCTGTATCAAGCGAATACTGCTCGTACGTGATAGCACTACGTTCATGACTGATCATCACATGTGATCTTAGGAGGCAGAAGGGCCTAAAACCGAGTCCGTCACCCACATGGCGGAGGCCTAGAATGATAAACGCTCCCTGTAGTCCGAGCCAGATTCTGCATCGCTTCTCGGCCTTTTGGCTAAGATCAAGTGTAGTATCTGTTCTTATCAGCTTAATATCTGATACGCTGCTCATTGAGTAGCTCATATATTAAACTGATTTTTGGAAACTGGCTGTGGAATAAGCGGCTTGCTGCGTCCCAGCCACGGGTTGTCTCGGTATTGCACTACCTCCGAGTACGGCCCCCTTCCCTTTCGGGAAGACACATTCAAGCAACACCTCGAGCATCATTTACGTGCTGTTCATGCGAGCTATAGCGGGAGAGATCAATAAGAGACAGGATCGTCATTAAGACGACGGGTCATAATCACCGCGATGCACCGTTCCCACATGGAGGATGAAATCAGCCGGGGACAGTCGGTGTACAGGGACGCCAAATAAACTCATACTTACCTGACGCGGGAGGTTTACCGTGATCACCAAGGCGGTCCTCTCAGGGTGAGGCCCTCTCATTGCACTTCGATTGGGTTGACCCCTGCGATTACCCCAAATGTGGGTAACTCGAGCGTATAATTTCTGGTAGTGGGGACCTGCGTTCGCGCTAGTCCCCGAACAATACGAATCAAGTGTAATCACAACACAATCACAACGAGCGACTCGTGAAGCACGGACTTCACACCGCTTGTAATCAGTCAACTATTGTAAAATTTCTAACTTCTAATAGCGAACAACTTGCTCTCACATTACCGTCATGGTGGGCAGAGGCTTTAGTCGTGTTTGGTCTGCATTCTAGCGGTGTTTTTGCGATGAAACGAGCGAAGGTGAGCTGTGTTTTGATCAGTTGTTGCTAACCGGCGATGAAAGTTCAGTGCGACTGTTTCGTCACTAAAATAGAACAGTGGAATACGCGCGCTGCTTTGCAACCTTCGCGCTTTATTATAGTGAGTGAAAACATGATCTCGAAAAGCATTTATTTGGACAAGGTTTACGCTATGAATGGCATCTCAGCTTGTATGAGATGCTAGCTGAGTAATGTTCGTGTTCACTCGCGGTGTAAACGCGCGACCAATGCGATAATACTGCGCACTTTCTCTCATAGTATTTTACTGCATTGAGAGACATTTCCTATGCGAGTACTAACGCTCTTACAGGCTTTCACAATCCACTGATCTGATCGCTTGTAATATTATGACTCTACTTGAATCTGCTGAACGTTTGCGAACGTTTACGACCGCGATTTTGATTACAATACGGTCGCTGAGTATGCCTGAATTGTCTATAGATCGAGTTGAGAACGCATACAACTGAGGGATTTCTTTAGCTTAGACAATGACCAACCTGCACTAACTTTTTCTTTATAGTTTAGAAAAAAAATGAAAAAGAAATGCCTACAGCACGCGGTATTCCCAGGCGGTCACCCATCCAAGTACTAGCCGCGCCCAATCGAGCTTAACTTCGGTGATCGGACGAGAACCGGTGTTTTCTCGATGGTATGGCCGTAGACGAAAGATCTCGGTGATATTTTAGACTTTTATAGCGGTGCGGTGAGAACGTACGCACGCACTAGCGCGGTAAAAATGTCTCATTGCACTCGCAAAGACGCTGTATCAAGCGAATACTGCTCGTACGTGATAGCACTACGTTCATGACTGATCATCACATGTGATCTTAGGAGGCAGAAGGGCCTAAAACCGAGTCCGTCACCCACATGGCGGAGGCCTAGAATGATAAACGCTCCCTGTAGTCCGAGCCAGATTCTGCATCGCTTCTCGGCCTTTTGGCTAAGATCAAGTGTAGTATCTGTTCTTATCAGCTTAATATCTGATACGCTGCTCATTGAGTAGCTCATATATTAAACTGATTTTTGGAAACTGGCTGTGGAATAAGCGGCTTGCTGCGTCCCAGCCACGGGTTGTCTCGGTATTGCACTACCTCCGAGTACGGCCCCCTTCCCTTTCGGGAAGACACATTCAAGCAACACCTCGAGCATCATTTACGTGCTGTTCATGCGAGCTATAGCGGGAGAGATCAATAAGAGACAGGATCGTCATTAAGACGACGGGTCATAATCACCGCGATGCACCGTTCCCACATGGAGGATGAAATCAGCCGGGGACAGTCGGTGTACAGGGACGCCAAATAAACTCATACTTACCTGACGCGGGAGGTTTACCGTGATCACCAAGGCGGTCCTCTCAGGGTGAGGCCCTCTCATTGCACTTCGATTGGGTTGACCCCTGCGATTACCCCAAATGTGGGTAACTCGAGCGTATAATTTCTGGTAGTGGGGACCTGCGTTCGCGCTAGTCCCCGAACAATACGAATCAAGTGTAATCACAACACAATCACAACGAGCGACTCGTGAAGCACGGACTTCACACCGCTTGTAATCAGTCAACTATTGTAAAATTTCTAACTTCTAATAGCGAACAACTTGCTCTCACATTACCGTCATGGTGGGCAGAGGCTTTAGTCGTGTTTGGTCTGCATTCTAGCGGTGTTTTTGCGATGAAACGAGCGAAGGTGAGCTGTGTTTTGATCAGTTGTTGCTAACCGGCGATGAAAGTTCAGTGCGACTGTTTCGTCACTAAAATAGAACAGTGGAATACGCGCGCTGCTTTGCAACCTTCGCGCTTTATTATAGTGAGTGAAAACATGATCTCGAAAAGCATTTATTTGGACAAGGTTTACGCTATGAATGGCATCTCAGCTTGTATGAGATGCTAGCTGAGTAATGTTCGTGTTCACTCGCGGTGTAAACGCGCGACCAATGCGATAATACTGCGCACTTTCTCTCATAGTATTTTACTGCATTGAGAGACATTTCCTATGCGAGTACTAACGCTCTTACAGGCTTTCACAATCCACTGATCTGATCGCTTGTAATATTATGACTCTACTTGAATCTGCTGAACGTTTGCGAACGTTTACGACCGCGATTTTGATTACAATACGGTCGCTGAGTATGCCTGAATTGTCTATAGATCGAGTTGAGAACGCATACAACTGAGGGATTTCTTTAGCTTAGACAATGACCAACCTGCACTAACTTTTTCTTTATAGTTTAGAAAAAAAATGAAAAAGAAATGCCTACAGCACGCGGTATTCCCAGGCGGTCACCCATCCAAGTACTAACCGCGCCCAATCGAGCTTAACTTCGGTGATCGGACGAGAACCGGTGTTTTCTCGATGGTATGGCCGTAGACGAAAGATCTCGGTGATATTTTAGACTTTTATAGCGGTGCGGTGAGAACGTACGCACGCACTAGCGCGGTAAAAATGTCTCATTGCACTCGCAAAGACGCTGTATCAAGCGAATACTGCTCGTACGTGATAGCACTACGTTCATGACTGATCATCACATGTGATCTTAGGAGGCAGAAGGGCCTAAAACCGAGTCCGTCACCCACATGGCGGAGGCCTAGAATGATAAACGCTCCCTGTAGTCCGAGCCAGATTCTGCATCGCTTCTCGGCCTTTTGGCTAAGATCAAGTGTAGTATCTGTTCTTATCAGCTTAATATCTGATACGCTGCTCATTGAGTAGCTCATATATTAAACTGATTTTTGGAAACTGGCTGTGGAATAAGCGGCTTGCTGCGTCCCAGCCACGGGTTGTCTCGGTATTGCACTACCTCCGAGTACGGCCCCCTTCCCTTTCGGGAAGACACATTCAAGCAACACCTCGAGCATCATTTACGTGCTGTTCATGCGAGCTATAGCGGGAGAGATCAATAAGAGACAGGATCGTCATTAAGACGACGGGTCATAATCACCGCGATGCACCGTTCCCACATGGAGGATGAAATCAGCCGGGGACAGTCGGTGTACAGGGACGCCAAATAAACTCATACTTACCTGACGCGGGAGGTTTACCGTGATCACCAAGGCGGTCCTCTCAGGGTGAGGCCCTCTCATTGCACTTCGATTGGGTTGACCCCTGCGATTACCCCAAATGTGGGTAACTCGAGCGTATAATTTCTGGTAGTGGGGACCTGCGTTCGCGCTAGTCCCCGAACAATACGAATCAAGTGTAATCACAACACAATCACAACGAGCGACTCGTGAAGCACGGACTTCACACCGCTTGTAATCAGTCAACTATTGTAAAATTTCTAACTTCTAATAGCGAACAACTTGCTCTCACATTACCGTCATGGTGGGCAGAGGCTTTAGTCGTGTTTGGTCTGCATTCTAGCGGTGTTTTTGCGATGAAACGAGCGAAGGTGAGCTGTGTTTTGATCAGTTGTTGCTAACCGGCGATGAAAGTTCAGTGCGACTGTTTCGTCACTAAAATAGAACAGTGGAATACGCGCGCTGCTTTGCAACCTTCGCGCTTTATTATAGTGAGTGAAAACATGATCTCGAAAAGCATTTATTTGGACAAGGTTTACGCTATGAATGGCATCTCAGCTTGTATGAGATGCTAGCTGAGTAATGTTCGTGTTCACTCGCGGTGTAAACGCGCGACCAATGCGATAATACTGCGCACTTTCTCTCATAGTATTTTACTGCATTGAGAGACATTTCCTATGCGAGTACTAACGCTCTTACAGGCTTTCACAATCCACTGATCTGATCGCTTGTAATATTATGACTCTACTTGAATCTGCTGAACGTTTGCGAACGTTTACGACCGCGATTTTGATTACAATACGGTCGCTGAGTATGCCTGAATTGTCTATAGATCGAGTTGAGAACGCATACAACTGAGGGATTTCTTTAGCTTAGACAATGACCAACCTGCACTAACTTTTTCTTTATAGTTTAGAAAAAAAATGAAAAAGAAATGCCTACAGCACGCGGTATTCCCAGGCGGTCACCCATCCAAGTACTAACCGCGCCCAATCGAGCTTAACTTCGGTGATCGGACGAGAACCGGTGTTTTCTCGATGGTATGGCCGTAGACGAAAGATCTCGGTGATATTTTAGACTTTTATAGCGGTGCGGTGAGAACGTACGCACGCACTAGCGCGGTAAAAATGTCTCATTGCACTCGCAAAGACGCTGTATCAAGCGAATACTGCTCGTACGTGATAGCACTACGTTCATGACTGATCATCACATGTGATCTTAGGAGGCAGAAGGGCCTAAAACCGAGTCCGTCACCCACATGGCGGAGGCCTAGAATGATAAACGCTCCCTGTAGTCCGAGCCAGATTCTGCATCGCTTCTCGGCCTTTTGGCTAAGATCAAGTGTAGTATCTGTTCTTATCAGCTTAATATCTGATACGCTGCTCATTGAGTAGCTCATATATTAAACTGATTTTTGGAAACTGGCTGTGGAATAAGCGGCTTGCTGCGTCCCAGCCACGGGTTGTCTCGGTATTGCACTACCTCCGAGTACGGCCCCCTTCCCTTTCGGGAAGACACATTCAAGCAACACCTCGAGCATCATTTACGTGCTGTTCATGCGAGCTATAGCGGGAGAGATCAATAAGAGACAGGATCGTCATTAAGACGACGGGTCATAATCACCGCGATGCACCGTTCCCACATGGAGGATGAAATCAGCCGGGGACAGTCGGTGTACAGGGACGCCAAATAAACTCATACTTACCTGACGCGGGAGGTTTACCGTGATCACCAAGGCGGTCCTCTCAGGGTGAGGCCCTCTCATTGCACTTCGATTGGGTTGACCCCTGCGATTACCCCAAATGTGGGTAACTCGAGCGTATAATTTCTGGTAGTGGGGACCTGCGTTCGCGCTAGTCCCCGAACAATACGAATCAAGTGTAATCACAACACAATCACAACGAGCGACTCGTGAAGCACGGACTTCACACCGCTTGTAATCAGTCAACTATTGTAAAATTTCTAACTTCTAATAGCGAACAACTTGCTCTCACATTACCGTCATGGTGGGCAGAGGCTTTAGTCGTGTTTGGTCTGCATTCTAGCGGTGTTTTTGCGATGAAACGAGCGAAGGTGAGCTGTGTTTTGATCAGTTGTTGCTAACCGGCGATGAAAGTTCAGTGCGACTGTTTCGTCACTAAAATAGAACAGTGGAATACGCGCGCTGCTTTGCAACCTTCGCGCTTTATTATAGTGAGTGAAAACATGATCTCGAAAAGCATTTATTTGGACAAGGTTTACGCTATGAATGGCATCTCAGCTTGTATGAGATGCTAGCTGAGTAATGTTCGTGTTCACTCGCGGTGTAAACGCGCGACCAATGCGATAATACTGCGCACTTTCTCTCATAGTATTTTACTGCATTGAGAGACATTTCCTATGCGAGTACTAACGCTCTTACAGGCTTTCACAATCCACTGATCTGATCGCTTGTAATATTATGACTCTACTTGAATCTGCTGAACGTTTGCGAACGTTTACGACCGCGATTTTGATTACAATACGGTCGCTGAGTATGCCTGAATTGTCTATAGATCGAGTTGAGAACGCATACAACTGAGGGATTTCTTTAGCTTAGACAATGACCAACCTGCACTAACTTTTTCTTTATAGTTTAGAAAAAAAATGAAAAAGAAATGCCTACAGCACGCGGTATTCCCAGGCGGTCACCCATCCAAGTACTAACCGCGCCCAATCGAGCTTAACTTCGGTGATCGGACGAGAACCGGTGTTTTCTCGATGGTATGGCCGTAGACGAAAGATCTCGGTGATATTTTAGACTTTTATAGCGGTGCGGTGAGAACGTACGCACGCACTAGCGCGGTAAAAATGTCTCATTGCACTCGCAAAGACGCTGTATCAAGCGAATACTGCTCGTACGTGATAGCACTACGTTCATGACTGATCATCACATGTGATCTTAGGAGGCAGAAGGGCCTAAAACCGAGTCCGTCACCCACATGGCGGAGGCCTAGAATGATAAACGCTCCCTGTAGTCCGAGCCAGATTCTGCATCGCTTCTCGGCCTTTTGGCTAAGATCAAGTGTAGTATCTGTTCTTATCAGCTTAATATCTGATACGCTGCTCATTGAGTAGCTCATATATTAAACTGATTTTTGGAAACTGGCTGTGGAATAAGCGGCTTGCTGCGTCCCAGCCACGGGTTGTCTCGGTATTGCACTACCTCCGAGTACGGCCCCCTTCCCTTTCGGGAAGACACATTCAAGCAACACCTCGAGCATCATTCACGTGCTGTTCATGCGAGCTATAGCGGGAGAGATCAATAAGAGACAGGATCGTCATTAAGACGACGGGTCATAATCACCGCGATGCACCGTTCCCACATGGAGGATGAAATCAGCCGGGGACAGTCGGTGTACAGGGACGCCAAATAAACTCATACTTACCTGACGCGGGAGGTTTACCGTGATCACCAAGGCGGTCCTCTCAGGGTGAGGCCCTCTCATTGCACTTCGATTGGGTTGACCCCTGCGATTACCCCAAATGTGGGTAACTCGAGCGTATAATTTCTGGTAGTGGGGACCTGCGTTCGCGCTAGTCCCCGAACAATACGAATCAAGTGTAATCACAACACAATCACAACGAGCGACTCGTGAAGCACGGACTTCACACCGCTTGTAATCAGTCAACTATTGTAAAATTTCTAACTTCTAATAGCGAACAACTTGCTCTCACATTACCGTCATGGTGGGCAGAGGCTTTAGTCGTGTTTGGTCTGCATTCTAGCGGTGTTTTTGCGATGAAACGAGCGAAGGTGAGCTGTGTTTTGATCAGTTGTTGCTAACCGGCGATGAAAGTTCAGTGCGACTGTTTCGTCACTAAAATAGAACAGTGGAATACGCGCGCTGCTTTGCAACCTTCGCGCTTTATTATAGTGAGTGAAAACATGATCTCGAAAAGCATTTATTTGGACAAGGTTTACGCTATGAATGGCATCTCAGCTTGTATGAGATGCTAGCTGAGTAATGTTCGTGTTCACTCGCGGTGTAAACGCGCGACCAATGCGATAATACTGCGCACTTTCTCTCATAGTATTTTACTGCATTGAGAGACATTTCCTATGCGAGTACTAACGCTCTTACAGGCTTTCACAATCCACTGATCTGATCGCTTGTAATATTATGACTCTACTTGAATCTGCTGAACGTTTGCGAACGTTTACGACCGCGATTTTGATTACAATACGGTCGCTGAGTATGCCTGAATTGTCTATAGATCGAGTTGAGAACGCATACAACTGAGGGATTTCTTTAGCTTAGACAATGACCAACCTGCACTAACTTTTTCTTTATAGTTTAGAAAAAAAATGAAAAAGAAATGCCTACAGCACGCGGTATTCCCAGGCGGTCACCCATCCAAGTACTAACCGCGCCCAATCGAGCTTAACTTCGGTGATCGGACGAGAACCGGTGTTTTCTCGATGGTATGGCCGTAGACGAAAGATCTCGGTGATATTTTAGACTTTTATAGCGGTGCGGTGAGAACGTACGCACGCACTAGCGCGGTAAAAATGTCTCATTGCACTCGCAAAGACGCTGTATCAAGCGAATACTGCTCGTACGTGATAGCACTACGTTCATGACTGATCATCACATGTGATCTTAGGAGGCAGAAGGGCCTAAAACCGAGTCCGTCACCCACATGGCGGAGGCCTAGAATGATAAACGCTCCCTGTAGTCCGAGCCAGATTCTGCATCGCTTCTCGGCCTTTTGGCTAAGATCAAGTGTAGTATCTGTTCTTATCAGCTTAATATCTGATACGCTGCTCATTGAGTAGCTCATATATTAAACTGATTTTTGGAAACTGGCTGTGGAATAAGCGGCTTGCTGCGTCCCAGCCACGGGTTGTCTCGGTATTGCACTACCTCCGAGTACGGCCCCCTTCCCTTTCGGGAAGACACATTCAAGCAACACCTCGAGCATCATTTACGTGCTGTTCATGCGAGCTATAGCGGGAGAGATCAATAAGAGACAGGATCGTCATTAAGACGACGGGTCATAATCACCGCGATGCACCGTTCCCACATGGAGGATGAAATCAGCCGGGGACAGTCGGTGTACAGGGACGCCAAATAAACTCATACTTACCTGACGCGGGAGGTTTACCGTGATCACCAAGGCGGTCCTCTCAGGGTGAGGCCCTCTCATTGCACTTCGATTGGGTTGACCCCTGCGATTACCCCAAATGTGGGTAACTCGAGCGTATAATTTCTGGTAGTGGGGACCTGCGTTCGCGCTAGTCCCCGAACAATACGAATCAAGTGTAATCACAACACAATCACAACGAGCGACTCGTGAAGCACGGACTTCACACCGCTTGTAATCAGTCAACTATTGTAAAATTTCTAACTTCTAATAGCGAACAACTTGCTCTCACATTACCGTCATGGTGGGCAGAGGCTTTAGTCGTGTTTGGTCTGCATTCTAGCGGTGTTTTTGCGATGAAACGAGCGAAGGTGAGCTGTGTTTTGATCAGTTGTTGCTAACCGGCGATGAAAGTTCAGTGCGACTGTTTCGTCACTAAAATAGAACAGTGGAATACGCGCGCTGCTTTGCAACCTTCGCGCTTTATTATAGTGAGTGAAAACATGATCTCGAAAAGCATTTATTTGGACAAGGTTTACGCTATGAATGGCATCTCAGCTTGTATGAGATGCTAGCTGAGTAATGTTCGTGTTCACTCGCGGTGTAAACGCGCGACCAATGCGATAATACTGCGCACTTTCTCTCATAGTATTTTACTGCATTGAGAGACATTTCCTATGCGAGTACTAACGCTCTTACAGGCTTTCACAATCCACTGATCTGATCGCTTGTAATATTATGACTCTACTTGAATCTGCTGAACGTTTGCGAACGTTTACGACCGCGATTTTGATTACAATACGGTCGCTGAGTATGCCTGAATTGTCTATAGATCGAGTTGAGAACGCATACAACTGAGGGATTTCTTTAGCTTAGACAATGACCAACCTGCACTAACTTTTTCTTTATAGTTTAGAAAAAAAATGAAAAAGAAATGCCTACAGCACGCGGTATTCCCAGGCGGTCACCCATCCAAGTACTAACCGCGCCCAATCGAGCTTAACTTCGGTGATCGGACGAGAACCGGTGTTTTCTCGATGGTATGGCCGTAGACGAAAGATCTCGGTGATATTTTAGACTTTTATAGCGGTGCGGTGAGAACGTACGCACGCACTAGCGCGGTAAAAATGTCTCATTGCACTCGCAAAGACGCTGTATCAAGCGAATACTGCTCGTACGTGATAGCACTACGTTCATGACTGATCATCACATGTGATCTTAGGAGGCAGAAGGGCCTAAAACCGAGTCCGTCACCCACATGGCGGAGGCCTAGAATGATAAACGCTCCCTGTAGTCCGAGCCAGATTCTGCATCGCTTCTCGGCCTTTTGGCTAAGATCAAGTGTAGTATCTGTTCTTATCAGCTTAATATCTGATACGCTGCTCATTGAGTAGCTCATATATTAAACTGATTTTTGGAAACTGGCTGTGGAATAAGCGGCTTGCTGCGTCCCAGCCACGGGTTGTCTCGGTATTGCACTACCTCCGAGTACGGCCCCCTTCCCTTTCGGGAAGACACATTCAAGCAACACCTCGAGCATCATTTACGTGCTGTTCATGCGAGCTATAGCGGGAGAGATCAATAAGAGACAGGATCGTCATTAAGACGACGGGTCATAATCACCGCGATGCACCGTTCCCACATGGAGGATGAAATCAGCCGGGGACAGTCGGTGTACAGGGACGCCAAATAAACTCATACTTACCTGACGCGGGAGGTTTACCGTGATCACCAAGGCGGTCCTCTCAGGGTGAGGCCCTCTCATTGCACTTCGATTGGGTTGACCCCTGCGATTACCCCAAATGTGGGTAACTCGAGCGTATAATTTCTGGTAGTGGGGACCTGCGTTCGCGCTAGTCCCCGAACAATACGAATCAAGTGTAATCACAACACAATCACAACGAGCGACTCGTGAAGCACGGACTTCACACCGCTTGTAATCAGTCAACTATTGTAAAATTTCTAACTTCTAATAGCGAACAACTTGCTCTCACATTACCGTCATGGTGGGCAGAGGCTTTAGTCGTGTTTGGTCTGCATTCTAGCGGTGTTTTTGCGATGAAACGAGCGAAGGTGAGCTGTGTTTTGATCAGTTGTTGCTAACCGGCGATGAAAGTTCAGTGCGACTGTTTCGTCACTAAAATAGAACAGTGGAATACGCGCGCTGCTTTGCAACCTTCGCGCTTTATTATAGTGAGTGAAAACATGATCTCGAAAAGCATTTATTTGGACAAGGTTTACGCTATGAATGGCATCTCAGCTTGTATGAGATGCTAGCTGAGTAATGTTCGTGTTCACTCGCGGTGTAAACGCGCGACCAATGCGATAATACTGCGCACTTTCTCTCATAGTATTTTACTGCATTGAGAGACATTTCCTATGCGAGTACTAACGCTCTTACAGGCTTTCACAATCCACTGATCTGATCGCTTGTAATATTATGACTCTACTTGAATCTGCTGAACGTTTGCGAACGTTTACGACCGCGATTTTGATTACAATACGGTCGCTGAGTATGCCTGAATTGTCTATAGATCGAGTTGAGAACGCATACAACTGAGGGATTTCTTTAGCTTAGACAATGACCAACCTGCACTAACTTTTTCTTTATAGTTTAGAAAAAAAATGAAAAAGAAATGCCTACAGCACGCGGTATTCCCAGGCGGTCACCCATCCAAGTACTAACCGCGCCCAATCGAGCTTAACTTCGGTGATCGGACGAGAACCGGTGTTTTCTCGATGGTATGGCCGTAGACGAAAGATCTCGGTGATATTTTAGACTTTTATAGCGGTGCGGTGAGAACGTACGCACGCACTAGCGCGGTAAAAATGTCTCATTGCACTCGCAAAGACGCTGTATCAAGCGAATACTGCTCGTACGTGATAGCACTACGTTCATGACTGATCATCACATGTGATCTTAGGAGGCAGAAGGGCCTAAAACCGAGTCCGTCACCCACATGGCGGAGGCCTAGAATGATAAACGCTCCCTGTAGTCCGAGCCAGATTCTGCATCGCTTCTCGGCCTTTTGGCTAAGATCAAGTGTAGTATCTGTTCTTATCAGCTTAATATCTGATACGCTGCTCATTGAGTAGCTCATATATTAAACTGATTTTTGGAAACTGGCTGTGGAATAAGCGGCTTGCTGCGTCCCAGCCACGGGTTGTCTCGGTATTGCACTACCTCCGAGTACGGCCCCCTTCCCTTTCGGGAAGACACATTCAAGCAACACCTCGAGCATCATTTACGTGCTGTTCATGCGAGCTATAGCGGGAGAGATCAATAAGAGACAGGATCGTCATTAAGACGACGGGTCATAATCACCGCGATGCACCGTTCCCACATGGAGGATGAAATCAGCCGGGGACAGTCGGTGTACAGGGACGCCAAATAAACTCATACTTACCTGACGCGGGAGGTTTACCGTGATCACCAAGGCGGTCCTCTCAGGGTGAGGCCCTCTCATTGCACTTCGATTGGGTTGACCCCTGCGATTACCCCAAATGTGGGTAACTCGAGCGTATAATTTCTGGTAGTGGGGACCTGCGTTCGCGCTAGTCCCCGAACAATACGAATCAAGTGTAATCACAACACAATCACAACGAGCGACTCGTGAAGCACGGACTTCACACCGCTTGTAATCAGTCAACTATTGTAAAATTTCTAACTTCTAATAGCGAACAACTTGCTCTCACATTACCGTCATGGTGGGCAGAGGCTTTAGTCGTGTTTGGTCTGCATTCTAGCGGTGTTTTTGCGATGAAACGAGCGAAGGTGAGCTGTGTTTTGATCAGTTGTTGCTAACCGGCGATGAAAGTTCAGTGCGACTGTTTCGTCACTAAAATAGAACAGTGGAATACGCGCGCTGCTTTGCAACCTTCGCGCTTTATTATAGTGAGTGAAAACATGATCTCGAAAAGCATTTATTTGGACAAGGTTTACGCTATGAATGGCATCTCAGCTTGTATGAGATGCTAGCTGAGTAATGTTCGTGTTCACTCGCGGTGTAAACGCGCGACCAATGCGATAATACTGCGCACTTTCTCTCATAGTATTTTACTGCATTGAGAGACATTTCCTATGCGAGTACTAACGCTCTTACAGGCTTTCACAATCCACTGATCTGATCGCTTGTAATATTATGACTCTACTTGAATCTGCTGAACGTTTGCGAACGTTTACGACCGCGATTTTGATTACAATACGGTCGCTGAGTATGCCTGAATTGTCTATAGATCGAGTTGAGAACGCATACAACTGAGGGATTTCTTTAGCTTAGACAATGACCAACCTGCACTAACTTTTTCTTTATAGTTTAGAAAAAAAATGAAAAAGAAATGCCTACAGCACGCGGTATTCCCAGGCGGTCACCCATCCAAGTACTAACCGCGCCCAATCGAGCTTAACTTCGGTGATCGGACGAGAACCGGTGTTTTCTCGATGGTATGGCCGTAGACGAAAGATCTCGGTGATATTTTAGACTTTTATAGCGGTGCGGTGAGAACGTACGCACGCACTAGCGCGGTAAAAATGTCTCATTGCACTCGCAAAGACGCTGTATCAAGCGAATACTGCTCGTACGTGATAGCACTACGTTCATGACTGATCATCACATGTGATCTTAGGAGGCAGAAGGGCCTAAAACCGAGTCCGTCACCCACATGGCGGAGGCCTAGAATGATAAACGCTCCCTGTAGTCCGAGCCAGATTCTGCATCGCTTCTCGGCCTTTTGGCTAAGATCAAGTGTAGTATCTGTTCTTATCAGCTTAATATCTGATACGCTGCTCATTGAGTAGCTCATATATTAAACTGATTTTTGGAAACTGGCTGTGGAATAAGCGGCTTGCTGCGTCCCAGCCACGGGTTGTCTCGGTATTGCACTACCTCCGAGTACGGCCCCCTTCCCTTTCGGGAAGACACATTCAAGCAACACCTCGAGCATCATTCACGTGCTGTTCATGCGAGCTATAGCGGGAGAGATCAATAAGAGACAGGATCGTCATTAAGACGACGGGTCATAATCACCGCGATGCACCGTTCCCACATGGAGGATGAAATCAGCCGGGGACAGTCGGTGTACAGGGACGCCAAATAAACTCATACTTACCTGACGCGGGAGGTTTACCGTGATCACCAAGGCGGTCCTCTCAGGGTGAGGCCCTCTCATTGCACTTCGATTGGGTTGACCCCTGCGATTACCCCAAATGTGGGTAACTCGAGCGTATAATTTCTGGTAGTGGGGACCTGCGTTCGCGCTAGTCCCCGAACAATACGAATCAAGTGTAATCACAACACAATCACAACGAGCGACTCGTGAAGCACGGACTTCACACCGCTTGTAATCAGTCAACTATTGTAAAATTTCTAACTTCTAATAGCGAACAACTTGCTCTCACATTACCGTCATGGTGGGCAGAGGCTTTAGTCGTGTTTGGTCTGCATTCTAGCGGTGTTTTTGCGATGAAACGAGCGAAGGTGAGCTGTGTTTTGATCAGTTGTTGCTAACCGGCGATGAAAGTTCAGTGCGACTGTTTCGTCACTAAAATAGAACAGTGGAATACGCGCGCTGCTTTGCAACCTTCGCGCTTTATTATAGTGAGTGAAAACATGATCTCGAAAAGCATTTATTTGGACAAGGTTTACGCTATGAATGGCATCTCAGCTTGTATGAGATGCTAGCTGAGTAATGTTCGTGTTCACTCGCGGTGTAAACGCGCGACCAATGCGATAATACTGCGCACTTTCTCTCATAGTATTTTACTGCATTGAGAGACATTTCCTATGCGAGTACTAACGCTCTTACAGGCTTTCACAATCCACTGATCTGATCGCTTGTAATATTATGACTCTACTTGAATCTGCTGAACGTTTGCGAACGTTTACGACCGCGATTTTGATTACAATACGGTCGCTGAGTATGCCTGAATTGTCTATAGATCGAGTTGAGAACGCATACAACTGAGGGATTTCTTTAGCTTAGACAATGACCAACCTGCACTAACTTTTTCTTTATAGTTTAGAAAAAAAATGAAAAAGAAATGCCTACAGCACGCGGTATTCCCAGGCGGTCACCCATCCAAGTACTAACCGCGCCCAATCGAGCTTAACTTCGGTGATCGGACGAGAACCGGTGTTTTCTCGATGGTATGGCCGTAGACGAAAGATCTCGGTGATATTTTAGACTTTTATAGCGGTGCGGTGAGAACGTACGCACGCACTAGCGCGGTAAAAATGTCTCATTGCACTCGCAAAGACGCTGTATCAAGCGAATACTGCTCGTACGTGATAGCACTACGTTCATGACTGATCATCACATGTGATCTTAGGAGGCAGAAGGGCCTAAAACCGAGTCCGTCACCCACATGGCGGAGGCCTAGAATGATAAACGCTCCCTGTAGTCCGAGCCAGATTCTGCATCGCTTCTCGGCCTTTTGGCTAAGATCAAGTGTAGTATCTGTTCTTATCAGCTTAATATCTGATACGCTGCTCATTGAGTAGCTCATATATTAAACTGATTTTTGGAAACTGGCTGTGGAATAAGCGGCTTGCTGCGTCCCAGCCACGGGTTGTCTCGGTATTGCACTACCTCCGAGTACGGCCCCCTTCCCTTTCGGGAAGACACATTCAAGCAACACCTCGAGCATCATTCACGTGCTGTTCATGCGAGCTATAGCGGGAGAGATCAATAAGAGACAGGATCGTCATTAAGACGACGGGTCATAATCACCGCGATGCACCGTTCCCACATGGAGGATGAAATCAGCCGGGGACAGTCGGTGTACAGGGACGCCAAATAAACTCATACTTACCTGACGCGGGAGGTTTACCGTGATCACCAAGGCGGTCCTCTCAGGGTGAGGCCCTCTCATTGCACTTCGATTGGGTTGACCCCTGCGATTACCCCAAATGTGGGTAACTCGAGCGTATAATTTCTGGTAGTGGGGACCTGCGTTCGCGCTAGTCCCCGAACAATACGAATCAAGTGTAATCACAACACAATCACAACGAGCGACTCGTGAAGCACGGACTTCACACCGCTTGTAATCAGTCAACTATTGTAAAATTTCTAACTTCTAATAGCGAACAACTTGCTCTCACATTACCGTCATGGTGGGCAGAGGCTTTAGTCGTGTTTGGTCTGCATTCTAGCGGTGTTTTTGCGATGAAACGAGCGAAGGTGAGCTGTGTTTTGATCAGTTGTTGCTAACCGGCGATGAAAGTTCAGTGCGACTGTTTCGTCACTAAAATAGAACAGTGGAATACGCGCGCTGCTTTGCAACCTTCGCGCTTTATTATAGTGAGTGAAAACATGATCTCGAAAAGCATTTATTTGGACAAGGTTTACGCTATGAATGGCATCTCAGCTTGTATGAGATGCTAGCTGAGTAATGTTCGTGTTCACTCGCGGTGTAAACGCGCGACCAATGCGATAATACTGCGCACTTTCTCTCATAGTATTTTACTGCATTGAGAGACATTTCCTATGCGAGTACTAACGCTCTTACA
Organism: Nematostella vectensis; assembly: GCF_932526225.1. Taxonomy (NCBI): domain Eukaryota; kingdom Metazoa; phylum Cnidaria; class Anthozoa; order Actiniaria; family Edwardsiidae; genus Nematostella; species Nematostella vectensis. Next base: position 11,897,830 of record NC_064041.1, on the reverse strand, counting down.
GGCTTTCACAATCCACTGATCTGATCGCTTGTAATATTATGACTCTACTTGAATCTGCTGAACGTTTGCGAACGTTTACGACCGCGATTTTGATTACAATACGGTCGCTGAGTATGCCTGAATTGTCTATAGATCGAGTTGAGAACGCATACAACTGAGGGATTTCTTTAGCTTAGACAATGACCAACCTGCACTAACTTTTTCTTTATAGTTTAGAAAAAAAATGAAAAAGAAATGCCTACAGCACGCGGTATTCCCAGGCGGTCACCCATCCAAGTACTAACCGCGCCCAATCGAGCTTAACTTCGGTGATCGGACGAGAACCGGTGTTTTCTCGATGGTATGGCCGTAGACGAAAGATCTCGGTGATATTTTAGACTTTTATAGCGGTGCGGTGAGAACGTACGCACGCACTAGCGCGGTAAAAATGTCTCATTGCACTCGCAAAGACGCTGTATCAAGCGAATACTGCTCGTACGTGATAGCACTACGTTCATGACTGATCATCACATGTGATCTTAGGAGGCAGAAGGGCCTAAAACCGAGTCCGTCACCCACATGGCGGAGGCCTAGAATGATAAACGCTCCCTGTAGTCCGAGCCAGATTCTGCATCGCTTCTCGGCCTTTTGGCTAAGATCAAGTGTAGTATCTGTTCTTATCAGCTTAATATCTGATACGCTGCTCATTGAGTAGCTCATATATTAAACTGATTTTTGGAAACTGGCTGTGGAATAAGCGGCTTGCTGCGTCCCAGCCACGGGTTGTCTCGGTATTGCACTACCTCCGAGTACGGCCCCCTTCCCTTTCGGGAAGACACATTCAAGCAACACCTCGAGCATCATTTACGTGCTGTTCATGCGAGCTATAGCGGGAGAGATCAATAAGAGACAGGATCGTCATTAAGACGACGGGTCATAATCACCGCGATGCACCGTTCCCACATGGAGGATGAAATCAGCCGGGGACAGTCGGTGTACAGGGACGCCAAATAAACTCATACTTACCTGACGCGGGAGGTTTACCGTGATCACCAAGGCGGTCCTCTCAGGGTGAGGCCCTCTCATTGCACTTCGATTGGGTTGACCCCTGCGATTACCCCAAATGTGGGTAACTCGAGCGTATAATTTCTGGTAGTGGGGACCTGCGTTCGCGCTAGTCCCCGAACAATACGAATCAAGTGTAATCACAACACAATCACAACGAGCGACTCGTGAAGCACGGACTTCACACCGCTTGTAATCAGTCAACTATTGTAAAATTTCTAACTTCTAATAGCGAACAACTTGCTCTCACATTACCGTCATGGTGGGCAGAGGCTTTAGTCGTGTTTGGTCTGCATTCTAGCGGTGTTTTTGCGATGAAACGAGCGAAGGTGAGCTGTGTTTTGATCAGTTGTTGCTAACCGGCGATGAAAGTTCAGTGCGACTGTTTCGTCACTAAAATAGAACAGTGGAATACGCGCGCTGCTTTGCAACCTTCGCGCTTTATTATAGTGAGTGAAAACATGATCTCGAAAAGCATTTATTTGGACAAGGTTTACGCTATGAATGGCATCTCAGCTTGTATGAGATGCTAGCTGAGTAATGTTCGTGTTCACTCGCGGTGTAAACGCGCGACCAATGCGATAATACTGCGCACTTTCTCTCATAGTATTTTACTGCATTGAGAGACATTTCCTATGCGAGTACTAACGCTCTTACAGGCTTTCACAATCCACTGATCTGATCGCTTGTAATATTATGACTCTACTTGAATCTGCTGAACGTTTGCGAACGTTTACGACCGCGATTTTGATTACAATACGGTCGCTGAGTATGCCTGAATTGTCTATAGATCGAGTTGAGAACGCATACAACTGAGGGATTTCTTTAGCTTAGACAATGACCAACCTGCACTAACTTTTTCTTTATAGTTTAGAAAAAAAATGAAAAAGAAATGCCTACAGCACGCGGTATTCCCAGGCGGTCACCCATCCAAGTACTAACCGCGCCCAATCGAGCTTAACTTCGGTGATCGGACGAGAACCGGTGTTTTCTCGATGGTATGGCCGTAGACGAAAGATCTCGGTGATATTTTAGACTTTTATAGCGGTGCGGTGAGAACGTACGCACGCACTAGCGCGGTAAAAATGTCTCATTGCACTCGCAAAGACGCTGTATCAAGCGAATACTGCTCGTACGTGATAGCACTACGTTCATGACTGATCATCACATGTGATCTTAGGAGGCAGAAGGGCCTAAAACCGAGTCCGTCACCCACATGGCGGAGGCCTAGAATGATAAACGCTCCCTGTAGTCCGAGCCAGATTCTGCATCGCTTCTCGGCCTTTTGGCTAAGATCAAGTGTAGTATCTGTTCTTATCAGCTTAATATCTGATACGCTGCTCATTGAGTAGCTCATATATTAAACTGATTTTTGGAAACTGGCTGTGGAATAAGCGGCTTGCTGCGTCCCAGCCACGGGTTGTCTCGGTATTGCACTACCTCCGAGTACGGCCCCCTTCCCTTTCGGGAAGACACATTCAAGCAACACCTCGAGCATCATTTACGTGCTGTTCATGCGAGCTATAGCGGGAGAGATCAATAAGAGACAGGATCGTCATTAAGACGACGGGTCATAATCACCGCGATGCACCGTTCCCACATGGAGGATGAAATCAGCCGGGGACAGTCGGTGTACAGGGACGCCAAATAAACTCATACTTACCTGACGCGGGAGGTTTACCGTGATCACCAAGGCGGTCCTCTCAGGGTGAGGCCCTCTCATTGCACTTCGATTGGGTTGACCCCTGCGATTACCCCAAATGTGGGTAACTCGAGCGTATAATTTCTGGTAGTGGGGACCTGCGTTCGCGCTAGTCCCCGAACAATACGAATCAAGTGTAATCACAACACAATCACAACGAGCGACTCGTGAAGCACGGACTTCACACCGCTTGTAATCAGTCAACTATTGTAAAATTTCTAACTTCTAATAGCGAACAACTTGCTCTCACATTACCGTCATGGTGGGCAGAGGCTTTAGTCGTGTTTGGTCTGCATTCTAGCGGTGTTTTTGCGATGAAACGAGCGAAGGTGAGCTGTGTTTTGATCAGTTGTTGCTAACCGGCGATGAAAGTTCAGTGCGACTGTTTCGTCACTAAAATAGAACAGTGGAATACGCGCGCTGCTTTGCAACCTTCGCGCTTTATTATAGTGAGTGAAAACATGATCTCGAAAAGCATTTATTTGGACAAGGTTTACGCTATGAATGGCATCTCAGCTTGTATGAGATGCTAGCTGAGTAATGTTCGTGTTCACTCGCGGTGTAAACGCGCGACCAATGCGATAATACTGCGCACTTTCTCTCATAGTATTTTACTGCATTGAGAGACATTTCCTATGCGAGTACTAACGCTCTTACAGGCTTTCACAATCCACTGATCTGATCGCTTGTAATATTATGACTCTACTTGAATCTGCTGAACGTTTGCGAACGTTTACGACCGCGATTTTGATTACAATACGGTCGCTGAGTATGCCTGAATTGTCTATAGATCGAGTTGAGAACGCATACAACTGAGGGATTTCTTTAGCTTAGACAATGACCAGCCTGCACTAACTTTTTCTTTATAGTTTAGAAAAAAAATGAAAAAGAAATGCCTACAGCACGCGGTATTCCCAGGCGGTCACCCATCCAAGTACTAACCGCGCCCAATCGAGCTTAACTTCGGTGATCGGACGAGAACCGGTGTTTTCTCGATGGTATGGCCGTAGACGAAAGATCTCGGTGATATTTTAGACTTTTATAGCGGTGCGGTGAGAACGTACGCACGCACTAGCGCGGTAAAAATGTCTCATTGCACTCGCAAAGACGCTGTATCAAGCGAATACTGCTCGTACGTGATAGCACTACGTTCATGACTGATCATCACATGTGATCTTAGGAGGCAGAAGGGCCTAAAACCGAGTCCGTCACCCACATGGCGGAGGCCTAGAATGATAAACGCTCCCTGTAGTCCGAGCCAGATTCTGCATCGCTTCTCGGCCTTTTGGCTAAGATCAAGTGTAGTATCTGTTCTTATCAGCTTAATATCTGATACGCTGCTCATTGAGTAGCTCATATATTAAACTGATTTTTGGAAACTGGCTGTGGAATAAGCGGCTTGCTGCGTCCCAGCCACGGGTTGTCTCGGTATTGCACTACCTCCGAGTACGGCCCCCTTCCCTTTCGGGAAGACACATTCAAGCAACACCTCGAGCATCATTTACGTGCTGTTCATGCGAGCTATAGCGGGAGAGATCAATAAGAGACAGGATCGTCATTAAGACGACGGGTCATAATCACCGCGATGCACCGTTCCCACATGGAGGATGAAATCAGCCGGGGACAGTCGGTGTACAGGGACGCCAAATAAACTCATACTTACCTGACGCGGGAGGTTTACCGTGATCACCAAGGCGGTCCTCTCAGGGTGAGGCCCTCTCATTGCACTTCGATTGGGTTGACCCCTGCGATTACCCCAAATGTGGGTAACTCGAGCGTATAATTTCTGGTAGTGGGGACCTGCGTTCGCGCTAGTCCCCGAACAATACGAATCAAGTGTAATCACAACACAATCACAACGAGCGACTCGTGAAGCACGGACTTCACACCGCTTGTAATCAGTCAACTATTGTAAAATTTCTAACTTCTAATAGCGAACAACTTGCTCTCACATTACCGTCATGGTGGGCAGAGGCTTTAGTCGTGTTTGGTCTGCATTCTAGCGGTGTTTTTGCGATGAAACGAGCGAAGGTGAGCTGTGTTTTGATCAGTTGTTGCTAACCGGCGATGAAAGTTCAGTGCGACTGTTTCGTCACTAAAATAGAACAGTGGAATACGCGCGCTGCTTTGCAACCTTCGCGCTTTATTATAGTGAGTGAAAACATGATCTCGAAAAGCATTTATTTGGACAAGGTTTACGCTATGAATGGCATCTCAGCTTGTATGAGATGCTAGCTGAGTAATGTTCGTGTTCACTCGCGGTGTAAACGCGCGACCAATGCGATAATACTGCGCACTTTCTCTCATAGTATTTTACTGCATTGAGAGACATTTCCTATGCGAGTACTAACGCTCTTACAGGCTTTCACAATCCACTGATCTGATCGCTTGTAATATTATGACTCTACTTGAATCTGCTGAACGTTTGCGAACGTTTACGACCGCGATTTTGATTACAATACGGTCGCTGAGTATGCCTGAATTGTCTATAGATCGAGTTGAGAACGCATACAACTGAGGGATTTCTTTAGCTTAGACAATGACCAACCTGCACTAACTTTTTCTTTATAGTTTAGAAAAAAAATGAAAAAGAAATGCCTACAGCACGCGGTATTCCCAGGCGGTCACCCATCCAAGTACTAACCGCGCCCAATCGAGCTTAACTTCGGTGATCGGACGAGAACCGGTGTTTTCTCGATGGTATGGCCGTAGACGAAAGATCTCGGTGATATTTTAGACTTTTATAGCGGTGCGGTGAGAACGTACGCACGCACTAGCGCGGTAAAAATGTCTCATTGCACTCGCAAAGACGCTGTATCAAGCGAATACTGCTCGTACGTGATAGCACTACGTTCATGACTGATCATCACATGTGATCTTAGGAGGCAGAAGGGCCTAAAACCGAGTCCGTCACCCACATGGCGGAGGCCTAGAATGATAAACGCTCCCTGTAGTCCGAGCCAGATTCTGCATCGCTTCTCGGCCTTTTGGCTAAGATCAAGTGTAGTATCTGTTCTTATCAGCTTAATATCTGATACGCTGCTCATTGAGTAGCTCATATATTAAACTGATTTTTGGAAACTGGCTGTGGAATAAGCGGCTTGCTGCGTCCCAGCCACGGGTTGTCTCGGTATTGCACTACCTCCGAGTACGGCCCCCTTCCCTTTCGGGAAGACACATTCAAGCAACACCTCGAGCATCATTTACGTGCTGTTCATGCGAGCTATAGCGGGAGAGATCAATAAGAGACAGGATCGTCATTAAGACGACGGGTCATAATCACCGCGATGCACCGTTCCCACATGGAGGATGAAATCAGCCGGGGACAGTCGGTGTACAGGGACGCCAAATAAACTCATACTTACCTGACGCGGGAGGTTTACCGTGATCACCAAGGCGGTCCTCTCAGGGTGAGGCCCTCTCATTGCACTTCGATTGGGTTGACCCCTGCGATTACCCCAAATGTGGGTAACTCGAGCGTATAATTTCTGGTAGTGGGGACCTGCGTTCGCGCTAGTCCCCGAACAATACGAATCAAGTGTAATCACAACACAATCACAACGAGCGACTCGTGAAGCACGGACTTCACACCGCTTGTAATCAGTCAACTATTGTAAAATTTCTAACTTCTAATAGCGAACAACTTGCTCTCACATTACCGTCATGGTGGGCAGAGGCTTTAGTCGTGTTTGGTCTGCATTCTAGCGGTGTTTTTGCGATGAAACGAGCGAAGGTGAGCTGTGTTTTGATCAGTTGTTGCTAACCGGCGATGAAAGTTCAGTGCGACTGTTTCGTCACTAAAATAGAACAGTGGAATACGCGCGCTGCTTTGCAACCTTCGCGCTTTATTATAGTGAGTGAAAACATGATCTCGAAAAGCATTTATTTGGACAAGGTTTACGCTATGAATGGCATCTCAGCTTGTATGAGATGCTAGCTGAGTAATGTTCGTGTTCACTCGCGGTGTAAACGCGCGACCAATGCGATAATACTGCGCACTTTCTCTCATAGTATTTTACTGCATTGAGAGACATTTCCTATGCGAGTACTAACGCTCTTACAGGCTTTCACAATCCACTGATCTGATCGCTTGTAATATTATGACTCTACTTGAATCTGCTGAACGTTTGCGAACGTTTACGACCGCGATTTTGATTACAATACGGTCGCTGAGTATGCCTGAATTGTCTATAGATCGAGTTGAGAACGCATACAACTGAGGGATTTCTTTAGCTTAGACAATGACCAACCTGCACTAACTTTTTCTTTATAGTTTAGAAAAAAAATGAAAAAGAAATGCCTACAGCACGCGGTATTCCCAGGCGGTCACCCATCCAAGTACTAACCGCGCCCAATCGAGCTTAACTTCGGTGATCGGACGAGAACCGGTGTTTTCTCGATGGTATGGCCGTAGACGAAAGATCTCGGTGATATTTTAGACTTTTATAGCGGTGCGGTGAGAACGTACGCACGCACTAGCGCGGTAAAAATGTCTCATTGCACTCGCAAAGACGCTGTATCAAGCGAATACTGCTCGTACGTGATAGCACTACGTTCATGACTGATCATCACATGTGATCTTAGGAGGCAGAAGGGCCTAAAACCGAGTCCGTCACCCACATGGCGGAGGCCTAGAATGATAAACGCTCCCTGTAGTCCGAGCCAGATTCTGCATCGCTTCTCGGCCTTTTGGCTAAGATCAAGTGTAGTATCTGTTCTTATCAGCTTAATATCTGATACGCTGCTCATTGAGTAGCTCATATATTAAACTGATTTTTGGAAACTGGCTGTGGAATAAGCGGCTTGCTGCGTCCCAGCCACGGGTTGTCTCGGTATTGCACTACCTCCGAGTACGGCCCCCTTCCCTTTCGGGAAGACACATTCAAGCAACACCTCGAGCATCATTTACGTGCTGTTCATGCGAGCTATAGCGGGAGAGATCAATAAGAGACAGGATCGTCATTAAGACGACGGGTCATAATCACCGCGATGCACCGTTCCCACATGGAGGATGAAATCAGCCGGGGACAGTCGGTGTACAGGGACGCCAAATAAACTCATACTTACCTGACGCGGGAGGTTTACCGTGATCACCAAGGCGGTCCTCTCAGGGTGAGGCCCTCTCATTGCACTTCGATTGGGTTGACCCCTGCGATTACCCCAAATGTGGGTAACTCGAGCGTATAATTTCTGGTAGTGGGGACCTGCGTTCGCGCTAGTCCCCGAACAATACGAATCAAGTGTAATCACAACACAATCACAACGAGCGACTCGTGAAGCACGGACTTCACACCGCTTGTAATCAGTCAACTATTGTAAAATTTCTAACTTCTAATAGCGAACAACTTGCTCTCACATTACCGTCATGGTGGGCAGAGGCTTTAGTCGTGTTTGGTCTGCATTCTAGCGGTGTTTTTGCGATGAAACGAGCGAAGGTGAGCTGTGTTTTGATCAGTTGTTGCTAACCGGCGATGAAAGTTCAGTGCGACTGTTTCGTCACTAAAATAGAACAGTGGAATACGCGCGCTGCTTTGCAACCTTCGCGCTTTATTATAGTGAGTGAAAACATGATCTCGAAAAGCATTTATTTGGACAAGGTTTACGCTATGAATGGCATCTCAGCTTGTATGAGATGCTAGCTGAGTAATGTTCGTGTTCACTCGCGGTGTAAACGCGCGACCAATGCGATAATACTGCGCACTTTCTCTCATAGTATTTTACTGCATTGAGAGACATTTCCTATGCGAGTACTAACGCTCTTACAGGCTTTCACAATCCACTGATCTGATCGCTTGTAATATTATGACTCTACTTGAATCTGCTGAACGTTTGCGAACGTTTACGACCGCGATTTTGATTACAATACGGTCGCTGAGTATGCCTGAATTGTCTATAGATCGAGTTGAGAACGCATACAACTGAGGGATTTCTTTAGCTTAGACAATGACCAACCTGCACTAACTTTTTCTTTATAGTTTAGAAAAAAAATGAAAAAGAAATGCCTACAGCACGCGGTATTCCCAGGCGGTCACCCATCCAAGTACTAACCGCGCCCAATCGAGCTTAACTTCGGTGATCGGACGAGAACCGGTGTTTTCTCGATGGTATGGCCGTAGACGAAAGATCTCGGTGATATTTTAGACTTTTATAGCGGTGCGGTGAGAACGTACGCACGCACTAGCGCGGTAAAAATGTCTCATTGCACTCGCAAAGACGCTGTATCAAGCGAATACTGCTCGTACGTGATAGCACTACGTTCATGACTGATCATCACATGTGATCTTAGGAGGCAGAAGGGCCTAAAACCGAGTCCGTCACCCACATGGCGGAGGCCTAGAATGATAAACGCTCCCTGTAGTCCGAGCCAGATTCTGCATCGCTTCTCGGCCTTTTGGCTAAGATCAAGTGTAGTATCTGTTCTTATCAGCTTAATATCTGATACGCTGCTCATTGAGTAGCTCATATATTAAACTGATTTTTGGAAACTGGCTGTGGAATAAGCGGCTTGCTGCGTCCCAGCCACGGGTTGTCTCGGTATTGCACTACCTCCGAGTACGGCCCCCTTCCCTTTCGGGAAGACACATTCAAGCAACACCTCGAGCATCATTTACGTGCTGTTCATGCGAGCTATAGCGGGAGAGATCAATAAGAGACAGGATCGTCATTAAGACGACGGGTCATAATCACCGCGATGCACCGTTCCCACATGGAGGATGAAATCAGCCGGGGACAGTCGGTGTACAGGGACGCCAAATAAACTCATACTTACCTGACGCGGGAGGTTTACCGTGATCACCAAGGCGGTCCTCTCAGGGTGAGGCCCTCTCATTGCACTTCGATTGGGTTGACCCCTGCGATTACCCCAAATGTGGGTAACTCGAGCGTATAATTTCTGGTAGTGGGGACCTGCGTTCGCGCTAGTCCCCGAACAATACGAATCAAGTGTAATCACAACACAATCACAACGAGCGACTCGTGAAGCACGGACTTCACACCGCTTGTAATCAGTCAACTATTGTAAAATTTCTAACTTCTAATAGCGAACAACTTGCTCTCACATTACCGTCATGGTGGGCAGAGGCTTTAGTCGTGTTTGGTCTGCATTCTAGCGGTGTTTTTGCGATGAAACGAGCGAAGGTGAGCTGTGTTTTGATCAGTTGTTGCTAACCGGCGATGAAAGTTCAGTGCGACTGTTTCGTCACTAAAATAGAACAGTGGAATACGCGCGCTGCTTTGCAACCTTCGCGCTTTATTATAGTGAGTGAAAACATGATCTCGAAAAGCATTTATTTGGACAAGGTTTACGCTATGAATGGCATCTCAGCTTGTATGAGATGCTAGCTGAGTAATGTTCGTGTTCACTCGCGGTGTAAACGCGCGACCAATGCGATAATACTGCGCACTTTCTCTCATAGTATTTTACTGCATTGAGAGACATTTCCTATGCGAGTACTAACGCTCTTACAGGCTTTCACAATCCACTGATCTGATCGCTTGTAATATTATGACTCTACTTGAATCTGCTGAACGTTTGCGAACGTTTACGACCGCGATTTTGATTACAATACGGTCGCTGAGTATGCCTGAATTGTCTATAGATCGAGTTGAGAACGCATACAACTGAGGGATTTCTTTAGCTTAGACAATGACCAACCTGCACTAACTTTTTCTTTATAGTTTAGAAAAAAAATGAAAAAGAAATGCCTACAGCACGCGGTATTCCCAGGCGGTCACCCATCCAAGTACTAACCGCGCCCAATCGAGCTTAACTTCGGTGATCGGACGAGAACCGGTGTTTTCTCGATGGTATGGCCGTAGACGAAAGATCTCGGTGATATTTTAGACTTTTATAGCGGTGCGGTGAGAACGTACGCACGCACTAGCGCGGTAAAAATGTCTCATTGCACTCGCAAAGACGCTGTATCAAGCGAATACTGCTCGTACGTGATAGCACTACGTTCATGACTGATCATCACATGTGATCTTAGGAGGCAGAAGGGCCTAAAACCGAGTCCGTCACCCACATGGCGGAGGCCTAGAATGATAAACGCTCCCTGTAGTCCGAGCCAGATTCTGCATCGCTTCTCGGCCTTTTGGCTAAGATCAAGTGTAGTATCTGTTCTTATCAGCTTAATATCTGATACGCTGCTCATTGAGTAGCTCATATATTAAACTGATTTTTGGAAACTGGCTGTGGAATAAGCGGCTTGCTGCGTCCCAGCCACGGGTTGTCTCGGTATTGCACTACCTCCGAGTACGGCCCCCTTCCCTTTCGGGAAGACACATTCAAGCAACACCTCGAGCATCATTTACGTGCTGTTCATGCGAGCTATAGCGGGAGAGATCAATAAGAGACAGGATCGTCATTAAGACGACGGGTCATAATCACCGCGATGCACCGTTCCCACATGGAGGATGAAATCAGCCGGGGACAGTCGGTGTACAGGGACGCCAAATAAACTCATACTTACCTGACGCGGGAGGTTTACCGTGATCACCAAGGCGGTCCTCTCAGGGTGAGGCCCTCTCATTGCACTTCGATTGGGTTGACCCCTGCGATTACCCCAAATGTGGGTAACTCGAGCGTATAATTTCTGGTAGTGGGGACCTGCGTTCGCGCTAGTCCCCGAACAATACGAATCAAGTGTAATCACAACACAATCACAACGAGCGACTCGTGAAGCACGGACTTCACACCGCTTGTAATCAGTCAACTATTGTAAAATTTCTAACTTCTAATAGCGAACAACTTGCTCTCACATTACCGTCATGGTGGGCAGAGGCTTTAGTCGTGTTTGGTCTGCATTCTAGCGGTGTTTTTGCGATGAAACGAGCGAAGGTGAGCTGTGTTTTGATCAGTTGTTGCTAACCGGCGATGAAAGTTCAGTGCGACTGTTTCGTCACTAAAATAGAACAGTGGAATACGCGCGCTGCTTTGCAACCTTCGCGCTTTATTATAGTGAGTGAAAACATGATCTCGAAAAGCATTTATTTGGACAAGGTTTACGCTATGAATGGCATCTCAGCTTGTATGAGATGCTAGCTGAGTAATGTTCGTGTTCACTCGCGGTGTAAACGCGCGACCAATGCGATAATACTGCGCACTTTCTCTCATAGTATTTTACTGCATTGAGAGACATTTCCTATGCGAGTACTAACGCTCTTACAGGCTTTCACAATCCACTGATCTGATCGCTTGTAATATTATGACTCTACTTGAATCTGCTGAACGTTTGCGAACGTTTACGACCGCGATTTTGATTACAATACGGTCGCTGAGTATGCCTGAATTGTCTATAGATCGAGTTGAGAACGCATACAACTGAGGGATTTCTTTAGCTTAGACAATGACCAACCTGCACTAACTTTTTCTTTATAGTTTAGAAAAAAAATGAAAAAGAAATGCCTACAGCACGCGGTATTCCCAGGCGGTCACCCATCCAAGTACTAACCGCGCCCAATCGAGCTTAACTTCGGTGATCGGACGAGAACCGGTGTTTTCTCGATGGTATGGCCGTAGACGAAAGATCTCGGTGATATTTTAGACTTTTATAGCGGTGCGGTGAGAACGTACGCACGCACTAGCGCGGTAAAAATGTCTCATTGCACTCGCAAAGACGCTGTATCAAGCGAATACTGCTCGTACGTGATAGCACTACGTTCATGACTGATCATCACATGTGATCTTAGGAGGCAGAAGGGCCTAAAACCGAGTCCGTCACCCACATGGCGGAGGCCTAGAATGATAAACGCTCCCTGTAGTCCGAGCCAGATTCTGCATCGCTTCTCGGCCTTTTGGCTAAGATCAAGTGTAGTATCTGTTCTTATCAGCTTAATATCTGATACGCTGCTCATTGAGTAGCTCATATATTAAACTGATTTTTGGAAACTGGCTGTGGAATAAGCGGCTTGCTGCGTCCCAGCCACGGGTTGTCTCGGTATTGCACTACCTCCGAGTACGGCCCCCTTCCCTTTCGGGAAGACACATTCAAGCAACACCTCGAGCATCATTTACGTGCTGTTCATGCGAGCTATAGCGGGAGAGATCAATAAGAGACAGGATCGTCATTAAGACGACGGGTCATAATCACCGCGATGCACCGTTCCCACATGGAGGATGAAATCAGCCGGGGACAGTCGGTGTACAGGGACGCCAAATAAACTCATACTTACCTGACGCGGGAGGTTTACCGTGATCACCAAGGCGGTCCTCTCAGGGTGAGGCCCTCTCATTGCACTTCGATTGGGTTGACCCCTGCGATTACCCCAAATGTGGGTAACTCGAGCGTATAATTTCTGGTAGTGGGGACCTGCGTTCGCGCTAGTCCCCGAACAATACGAATCAAGTGTAATCACAACACAATCACAACGAGCGACTCGTGAAGCACGGACTTCACACCGCTTGTAATCAGTCAACTATTGTAAAATTTCTAACTTCTAATAGCGAACAACTTGCTCTCACATTACCGTCATGGTGGGCAGAGGCTTTAGTCGTGTTTGGTCTGCATTCTAGCGGTGTTTTTGCGATGAAACGAGCGAAGGTGAGCTGTGTTTTGATCAGTTGTTGCTAACCGGCGATGAAAGTTCAGTGCGACTGTTTCGTCACTAAAATAGAACAGTGGAATACGCGCGCTGCTTTGCAACCTTCGCGCTTTATTATAGTGAGTGAAAACATGATCTCGAAAAGCATTTATTTGGACAAGGTTTACGCTATGAATGGCATCTCAGCTTGTATGAGATGCTAGCTGAGTAATGTTCGTGTTCACTCGCGGTGTAAACGCGCGACCAATGCGATAATACTGCGCACTTTCTCTCATAGTATTTTACTGCATTGAGAGACATTTCCTATGCGAGTACTAACGCTCTTACAGGCTTTCACAATCCACTGATCTGATCGCTTGTAATATTATGACTCTACTTGAATCTGCTGAACGTTTGCGAACGTTTACGACCGCGATTTTGATTACAATACGGTCGCTGAGTATGCCTGAATTGTCTATAGATCGAGTTGAGAACGCATACAACTGAGGGATTTCTTTAGCTTAGACAATGACCAACCTGCACTAACTTTTTCTTTATAGTTTAGAAAAAAAATGAAAAAGAAATGCCTACAGCACGCGGTATTCCCAGGCGGTCACCCATCCAAGTACTAACCGCGCCCAATCGAGCTTAACTTCGGTGATCGGACGAGAACCGGTGTTTTCTCGATGGTATGGCCGTAGACGAAAGATCTCGGTGATATTTTAGACTTTTATAGCGGTGCGGTGAGAACGTACGCACGCACTAGCGCGGTAAAAATGTCTCATTGCACTCGCAAAGACGCTGTATCAAGCGAATACTGCTCGTACGTGATAGCACTACGTTCATGACTGATCATCACATGTGATCTTAGGAGGCAGAAGGGCCTAAAACCGAGTCCGTCACCCACATGGCGGAGGCCTAGAATGATAAACGCTCCCTGTAGTCCGAGCCAGATTCTGCATCGCTTCTCGGCCTTTTGGCTAAGATCAAGTGTAGTATCTGTTCTTATCAGCTTAATATCTGATACGCTGCTCATTGAGTAGCTCATATATTAAACTGATTTTTGGAAACTGGCTGTGGAATAAGCGGCTTGCTGCGTCCCAGCCACGGGTTGTCTCGGTATTGCACTACCTCCGAGTACGGCCCCCTTCCCTTTCGGGAAGACACATTCAAGCAACACCTCGAGCATCATTTACGTGCTGTTCATGCGAGCTATAGCGGGAGAGATCAATAAGAGACAGGATCGTCATTAAGACGACGGGTCATAATCACCGCGATGCACCGTTCCCACATGGAGGATGAAATCAGCCGGGGACAGTCGGTGTACAGGGACGCCAAATAAACTCATACTTACCTGACGCGGGAGGTTTACCGTGATCACCAAGGCGGTCCTCTCAGGGTGAGGCCCTCTCATTGCACTTCGATTGGGTTGACCCCTGCGATTACCCCAAATGTGGGTAACTCGAGCGTATAATTTCTGGTAGTGGGGACCTGCGTTCGCGCTAGTCCCCGAACAATACGAATCAAGTGTAATCACAACACAATCACAACGAGCGACTCGTGAAGCACGGACTTCACACCGCTTGTAATCAGTCAACTATTGTAAAATTTCTAACTTCTAATAGCGAACAACTTGCTCTCACATTACCGTCATGGTGGGCAGAGGCTTTAGTCGTGTTTGGTCTGCATTCTAGCGGTGTTTTTGCGATGAAACGAGCGAAGGTGAGCTGTGTTTTGATCAGTTGTTGCTAACCGGCGATGAAAGTTCAGTGCGACTGTTTCGTCACTAAAATAGAACAGTGGAATACGCGCGCTGCTTTGCAACCTTCGCGCTTTATTATAGTGAGTGAAAACATGATCTCGAAAAGCATTTATTTGGACAAGGTTTACGCTATGAATGGCATCTCAGCTTGTATGAGATGCTAGCTGAGTAATGTTCGTGTTCACTCGCGGTGTAAACGCGCGACCAATGCGATAATACTGCGCACTTTCTCTCATAGTATTTTACTGCATTGAGAGACATTTCCTATGCGAGTACTAACGCTCTTACAGGCTTTCACAATCCACTGATCTGATCGCTTGTAATATTATGACTCTACTTGAATCTGCTGAACGTTTGCGAACGTTTACGACCGCGATTTTGATTACAATACGGTCGCTGAGTATGCCTGAATTGTCTATAGATCGAGTTGAGAACGCATACAACTGAGGGATTTCTTTAGCTTAGACAATGACCAACCTGCACTAACTTTTTCTTTATAGTTTAGAAAAAAAATGAAAAAGAAATGCCTACAGCACGCGGTATTCCCAGGCGGTCACCCATCCAAGTACTAACCGCGCCCAATCGAGCTTAACTTCGGTGATCGGACGAGAACCGGTGTTTTCTCGATGGTATGGCCGTAGACGAAAGATCTCGGTGATATTTTAGACTTTTATAGCGGTGCGGTGAGAACGTACGCACGCACTAGCGCGGTAAAAATGTCTCATTGCACTCGCAAAGACGCTGTATCAAGCGAATACTGCACGTACGTGATAGCACTACGTTCATGACTGATCATCACATGTGATCTTAGGAGGCAGAAGGGCCTAAAACCGAGTCCGTCACCCACATGGCGGAGGCCTAGAATGATAAACGCTCCCTGTAGTCCGAGCCAGATTCTGCATCGCTTCTCGGCCTTTTGGCTAAGATCAAGTGTAGTATCTGTTCTTATCAGCTTAATATCTGATACGCTGCTCATTGAGTAGCTCATATATTAAACTGATTTTTGGAAACTGGCTGTGGAATAAGCGGCTTGCTGCGTCCCAGCCACGGGTTGTCTCGGTATTGCACTACCTCCGAGTACGGCCCCCTTCCCTTTCGGGAAGACACATTCAAGCAACACCTCGAGCATCATTTACGTGCTGTTCATGCGAGCTATAGCGGGAGAGATCAATAAGAGACAGGATCGTCATTAAGACGACGGGTCATAATCACCGCGATGCACCGTTCCCACATGGAGGATGAAATCAGCCGGGGACAGTCGGTGTACAGGGACGCCAAATAAACTCATACTTACCTGACGCGGGAGGTTTACCGTGATCACCAAGGCGGTCCTCTCAGGGTGAGGCCCTCTCATTGCACTTCGATTGGGTTGACCCCTGCGATTACCCCAAATGTGGGTAACTCGAGCGTATAATTTCTGGTAGTGGGGACCTGCGTTCGCGCTAGTCCCCGAACAATACGAATCAAGTGTAATCACAACACAATCACAACGAGCGACTCGTGAAGCACGGACTTCACACCGCTTGTAATCAGTCAACTATTGTAAAATTTCTAACTTCTAATAGCGAACAACTTGCTCTCACATTACCGTCATGGTGGGCAGAGGCTTTAGTCGTGTTTGGTCTGCATTCTAGCGGTGTTTTTGCGATGAAACGAGCGAAGGTGAGCTGTGTTTTGATCAGTTGTTGCTAACCGGCGATGAAAGTTCAGTGCGACTGTTTCGTCACTAAAATAGAACAGTGGAATACGCGCGCTGCTTTGCAACCTTCGCGCTTTATTATAGTGAGTGAAAACATGATCTCGAAAAGCATTTATTTGGACAAGGTTTACGCTATGAATGGCATCTCAGCTTGTATGAGATGCTAGCTGAGTAATGTTCGTGTTCACTCGCGGTGTAAACGCGCGACCAATGCGATAATACTGCGCACTTTCTCTCATAGTATTTTACTGCATTGAGAGACATTTCCTATGCGAGTACTAACGCTCTTACAGGCTTTCACAATCCACTGATCTGATCGCTTGTAATATTATGACTCTACTTGAATCTGCTGAACGTTTGCGAACGTTTACGACCGCGATTTTGATTACAATACGGTCGCTGAGTATGCCTGAATTGTCTATAGATCGAGTTGAGAACGCATACAACTGAGGGATTTCTTTAGCTTAGACAATGACCAACCTGCACTAACTTTTTCTTTATAGTTTAGAAAAAAAATGAAAAAGAAATGCCTACAGCACGCGGTATTCCCAGGCGGTCACCCATCCAAGTACTAACCGCGCCCAATCGAGCTTAACTTCGGTGATCGGACGAGAACCGGTGTTTTCTCGATGGTATGGCCGTAGACGAAAGATCTCGGTGATATTTTAGACTTTTATAGCGGTGCGGTGAGAACGTACGCACGCACTAGCGCGGTAAAAATGTCTCATTGCACTCGCAAAGACGCTGTATCAAGCGAATACTGCTCGTACGTGATAGCACTACGTTCATGACTGATCATCACATGTGATCTTAGGAGGCAGAAGGGCCTAAAACCGAGTCCGTCACCCACATGGCGGAGGCCTAGAATGATAAACGCTCCCTGTAGTCCGAGCCAGATTCTGCATCGCTTCTCGGCCTTTTGGCTAAGATCAAGTGTAGTATCTGTTCTTATCAGCTTAATATCTGATACGCTGCTCATTGAGTAGCTCATATATTAAACTGATTTTTGGAAACTGGCTGTGGAATAAGCGGCTTGCTGCGTCCCAGCCACGGGTTGTCTCGGTATTGCACTACCTCCGAGTACGGCCCCCTTCCCTTTCGGGAAGACACATTCAAGCAACACCTCGAGCATCATTTACGTGCTGTTCATGCGAGCTATAGCGGGAGAGATCAATAAGAGACAGGATCGTCATTAAGACGACGGGTCATAATCACCGCGATGCACCGTTCCCACATGGAGGATGAAATCAGCCGGGGACAGTCGGTGTACAGGGACGCCAAATAAACTCATACTTACCTGACGCGGGAGGTTTACCGTGATCACCAAGGCGGTCCTCTCAGGGTGAGGCCCTCTCATTGCACTTCGATTGGGTTGACCCCTGCGATTACCCCAAATGTGGGTAACTCGAGCGTATAATTTCTGGTAGTGGGGACCTGCGTTCGCGCTAGTCCCCGAACAATACGAATCAAGTGTAATCACAACACAATCACAACGAGCGACTCGTGAAGCACGGACTTCACACCGCTTGTAATCAGTCAACTATTGTAAAATTTCTAACTTCTAATAGCGAACAACTTGCTCTCACATTACCGTCATGGTGGGCAGAGGCTTTAGTCGTGTTTGGTCTGCATTCTAGCGGTGTTTTTGCGATGAAACGAGCGAAGGTGAGCTGTGTTTTGATCAGTTGTTGCTAACCGGCGATGAAAGTTCAGTGCGACTGTTTCGTCACTAAAATAGAACAGTGGAATACGCGCGCTGCTTTGCAACCTTCGCGCTTTATTATAGTGAGTGAAAACATGATCTCGAAAAGCATTTATTTGGACAAGGTTTACGCTATGAATGGCATCTCAGCTTGTATGAGATGCTAGCTGAGTAATGTTCGTGTTCACTCGCGGTGTAAACGCGCGACCAATGCGATAATACTGCGCACTTTCTCTCATAGTATTTTACTGCATTGAGAGACATTTCCTATGCGAGTACTAACGCTCTTACAGGCTTTCACAATCCACTGATCTGATCGCTTGTAATATTATGACTCTACTTGAATCTGCTGAACGTTTGCGAACGTTTACGACCGCGATTTTGATTACAATACGGTCGCTGAGTATGCCTGAATTGTCTATAGATCGAGTTGAGAACGCATACAACTGAGGGATTTCTTTAGCTTAGACAATGACCAACCTGCACTAACTTTTTCTTTATAGTTTAGAAAAAAAATGAAAAAGAAATGCCTACAGCACGCGGTATTCCCAGGCGGTCACCCATCCAAGTACTAACCGCGCCCAATCGAGCTTAACTTCGGTGATCGGACGAGAACCGGTGTTTTCTCGATGGTATGGCCGTAGACGAAAGATCTCGGTGATATTTTAGACTTTTATAGCGGTGCGGTGAGAACGTACGCACGCACTAGCGCGGTAAAAATGTCTCATTGCACTCGCAAAGACGCTGTATCAAGCGAATACTGCTCGTACGTGATAGCACTACGTTCATGACTGATCATCACATGTGATCTTAGGAGGCAGAAGGGCCTAAAACCGAGTCCGTCACCCACATGGCGGAGGCCTAG
The DNA here is from genome assembly GCF_932526225.1 of Nematostella vectensis. Lineage (NCBI taxonomy): Eukaryota > Metazoa > Cnidaria > Anthozoa > Actiniaria > Edwardsiidae > Nematostella > Nematostella vectensis. The sequence goes on along the minus strand of NC_064041.1, from coordinate 11,878,535 downwards.
AATGATAAACGCTCCCTGTAGTCCGAGCCAGATTCTGCATCGCTTCTCGGCCTTTTGGCTAAGATCAAGTGTAGTATCTGTTCTTATCAGCTTAATATCTGATACGCTGCTCATTGAGTAGCTCATATATTAAACTGATTTTTGGAAACTGGCTGTGGAATAAGCGGCTTGCTGCGTCCCAGCCACGGGTTGTCTCGGTATTGCACTACCTCCGAGTACGGCCCCCTTCCCTTTCGGGAAGACACATTCAAGCAACACCTCGAGCATCATTTACGTGCTGTTCATGCGAGCTATAGCGGGAGAGATCAATAAGAGACAGGATCGTCATTAAGACGACGGGTCATAATCACCGCGATGCACCGTTCCCACATGGAGGATGAAATCAGCCGGGGACAGTCGGTGTACAGGGACGCCAAATAAACTCATACTTACCTGACGCGGGAGGTTTACCGTGATCACCAAGGCGGTCCTCTCAGGGTGAGGCCCTCTCATTGCACTTCGATTGGGTTGACCCCTGCGATTACCCCAAATGTGGGTAACTCGAGCGTATAATTTCTGGTAGTGGGGACCTGCGTTCGCGCTAGTCCCCGAACAATACGAATCAAGTGTAATCACAACACAATCACAACGAGCGACTCGTGAAGCACGGACTTCACACCGCTTGTAATCAGTCAACTATTGTAAAATTTCTAACTTCTAATAGCGAACAACTTGCTCTCACATTACCGTCATGGTGGGCAGAGGCTTTAGTCGTGTTTGGTCTGCATTCTAGCGGTGTTTTTGCGATGAAACGAGCGAAGGTGAGCTGTGTTTTGATCAGTTGTTGCTAACCGGCGATGAAAGTTCAGTGCGACTGTTTCGTCACTAAAATAGAACAGTGGAATACGCGCGCTGCTTTGCAACCTTCGCGCTTTATTATAGTGAGTGAAAACATGATCTCGAAAAGCATTTATTTGGACAAGGTTTACGCTATGAATGGCATCTCAGCTTGTATGAGATGCTAGCTGAGTAATGTTCGTGTTCACTCGCGGTGTAAACGCGCGACCAATGCGATAATACTGCGCACTTTCTCTCATAGTATTTTACTGCATTGAGAGACATTTCCTATGCGAGTACTAACGCTCTTACAGGCTTTCACAATCCACTGATCTGATCGCTTGTAATATTATGACTCTACTTGAATCTGCTGAACGTTTGCGAACGTTTACGACCGCGATTTTGATTACAATACGGTCGCTGAGTATGCCTGAATTGTCTATAGATCGAGTTGAGAACGCATACAACTGAGGGATTTCTTTAGCTTAGACAATGACCAACCTGCACTAACTTTTTCTTTATAGTTTAGAAAAAAAATGAAAAAGAAATGCCTACAGCACGCGGTATTCCCAGGCGGTCACCCATCCAAGTACTAACCGCGCCCAATCGAGCTTAACTTCGGTGATCGGACGAGAACCGGTGTTTTCTCGATGGTATGGCCGTAGACGAAAGATCTCGGTGATATTTTAGACTTTTATAGCGGTGCGGTGAGAACGTACGCACGCACTAGCGCGGTAAAAATGTCTCATTGCACTCGCAAAGACGCTGTATCAAGCGAATACTGCTCGTACGTGATAGCACTACGTTCATGACTGATCATCACATGTGATCTTAGGAGGCAGAAGGGCCTAAAACCGAGTCCGTCACCCACATGGCGGAGGCCTAGAATGATAAACGCTCCCTGTAGTCCGAGCCAGATTCTGCATCGCTTCTCGGCCTTTTGGCTAAGATCAAGTGTAGTATCTGTTCTTATCAGCTTAATATCTGATACGCTGCTCATTGAGTAGCTCATATATTAAACTGATTTTTGGAAACTGGCTGTGGAATAAGCGGCTTGCTGCGTCCCAGCCACGGGTTGTCTCGGTATTGCACTACCTCCGAGTACGGCCCCCTTCCCTTTCGGGAAGACACATTCAAGCAACACCTCGAGCATCATTTACGTGCTGTTCATGCGAGCTATAGCGGGAGAGATCAATAAGAGACAGGATCGTCATTAAGACGACGGGTCATAATCACCGCGATGCACCGTTCCCACATGGAGGATGAAATCAGCCGGGGACAGTCGGTGTACAGGGACGCCAAATAAACTCATACTTACCTGACGCGGGAGGTTTACCGTGATCACCAAGGCGGTCCTCTCAGGGTGAGGCCCTCTCATTGCACTTCGATTGGGTTGACCCCTGCGATTACCCCAAATGTGGGTAACTCGAGCGTATAATTTCTGGTAGTGGGGACCTGCGTTCGCGCTAGTCCCCGAACAATACGAATCAAGTGTAATCACAACACAATCACAACGAGCGACTCGTGAAGCACGGACTTCACACCGCTTGTAATCAGTCAACTATTGTAAAATTTCTAACTTCTAATAGCGAACAACTTGCTCTCACATTACCGTCATGGTGGGCAGAGGCTTTAGTCGTGTTTGGTCTGCATTCTAGCGGTGTTTTTGCGATGAAACGAGCGAAGGTGAGCTGTGTTTTGATCAGTTGTTGCTAACCGGCGATGAAAGTTCAGTGCGACTGTTTCGTCACTAAAATAGAACAGTGGAATACGCGCGCTGCTTTGCAACCTTCGCGCTTTATTATAGTGAGTGAAAACATGATCTCGAAAAGCATTTATTTGGACAAGGTTTACGCTATGAATGGCATCTCAGCTTGTATGAGATGCTAGCTGAGTAATGTTCGTGTTCACTCGCGGTGTAAACGCGCGACCAATGCGATAATACTGCGCACTTTCTCTCATAGTATTTTACTGCATTGAGAGACATTTCCTATGCGAGTACTAACGCTCTTACAGGCTTTCACAATCCACTGATCTGATCGCTTGTAATATTATGACTCTACTTGAATCTGCTGAACGTTTGCGAACGTTTACGACCGCGATTTTGATTACAATACGGTCGCTGAGTATGCCTGAATTGTCTATAGATCGAGTTGAGAACGCATACAACTGAGGGATTTCTTTAGCTTAGACAATGACCAACCTGCACTAACTTTTTCTTTATAGTTTAGAAAAAAAATGAAAAAGAAATGCCTACAGCACGCGGTATTCCCAGGCGGTCACCCATCCAAGTACTAACCGCGCCCAATCGAGCTTAACTTCGGTGATCGGACGAGAACCGGTGTTTTCTCGATGGTATGGCCGTAGACGAAAGATCTCGGTGATATTTTAGACTTTTATAGCGGTGCGGTGAGAACGTACGCACGCACTAGCGCGGTAAAAATGTCTCATTGCACTCGCAAAGACGCTGTATCAAGCGAATACTGCTCGTACGTGATAGCACTACGTTCATGACTGATCATCACATGTGATCTTAGGAGGCAGAAGGGCCTAAAACCGAGTCCGTCACCCACATGGCGGAGGCCTAGAATGATAAACGCTCCCTGTAGTCCGAGCCAGATTCTGCATCGCTTCTCGGCCTTTTGGCTAAGATCAAGTGTAGTATCTGTTCTTATCAGCTTAATATCTGATACGCTGCTCATTGAGTAGCTCATATATTAAACTGATTTTTGGAAACTGGCTGTGGAATAAGCGGCTTGCTGCGTCCCAGCCACGGGTTGTCTCGGTATTGCACTACCTCCGAGTACGGCCCCCTTCCCTTTCGGGAAGACACATTCAAGCAACACCTCGAGCATCATTTACGTGCTGTTCATGCGAGCTATAGCGGGAGAGATCAATAAGAGACAGGATCGTCATTAAGACGACGGGTCATAATCACCGCGATGCACCGTTCCCACATGGAGGATGAAATCAGCCGGGGACAGTCGGTGTACAGGGACGCCAAATAAACTCATACTTACCTGACGCGGGAGGTTTACCGTGATCACCAAGGCGGTCCTCTCAGGGTGAGGCCCTCTCATTGCACTTCGATTGGGTTGACCCCTGCGATTACCCCAAATGTGGGTAACTCGAGCGTATAATTTCTGGTAGTGGGGACCTGCGTTCGCGCTAGTCCCCGAACAATACGAATCAAGTGTAATCACAACACAATCACAACGAGCGACTCGTGAAGCACGGACTTCACACCGCTTGTAATCAGTCAACTATTGTAAAATTTCTAACTTCTAATAGCGAACAACTTGCTCTCACATTACCGTCATGGTGGGCAGAGGCTTTAGTCGTGTTTGGTCTGCATTCTAGCGGTGTTTTTGCGATGAAACGAGCGAAGGTGAGCTGTGTTTTGATCAGTTGTTGCTAACCGGCGATGAAAGTTCAGTGCGACTGTTTCGTCACTAAAATAGAACAGTGGAATACGCGCGCTGCTTTGCAACCTTCGCGCTTTATTATAGTGAGTGAAAACATGATCTCGAAAAGCATTTATTTGGACAAGGTTTACGCTATGAATGGCATCTCAGCTTGTATGAGATGCTAGCTGAGTAATGTTCGTGTTCACTCGCGGTGTAAACGCGCGACCAATGCGATAATACTGCGCACTTTCTCTCATAGTATTTTACTGCATTGAGAGACATTTCCTATGCGAGTACTAACGCTCTTACAGGCTTTCACAATCCACTGATCTGATCGCTTGTAATATTATGACTCTACTTGAATCTGCTGAACGTTTGCGAACGTTTACGACCGCGATTTTGATTACAATACGGTCGCTGAGTATGCCTGAATTGTCTATAGATCGAGTTGAGAACGCATACAACTGAGGGATTTCTTTAGCTTAGACAATGACCAACCTGCACTAACTTTTTCTTTATAGTTTAGAAAAAAAATGAAAAAGAAATGCCTACAGCACGCGGTATTCCCAGGCGGTCACCCATCCAAGTACTAACCGCGCCCAATCGAGCTTAACTTCGGTGATCGGACGAGAACCGGTGTTTTCTCGATGGTATGGCCGTAGACGAAAGATCTCGGTGATATTTTAGACTTTTATAGCGGTGCGGTGAGAACGTACGCACGCACTAGCGCGGTAAAAATGTCTCATTGCACTCGCAAAGACGCTGTATCAAGCGAATACTGCTCGTACGTGATAGCACTACGTTCATGACTGATCATCACATGTGATCTTAGGAGGCAGAAGGGCCTAAAACCGAGTCCGTCACCCACATGGCGGAGGCCTAGAATGATAAACGCTCCCTGTAGTCCGAGCCAGATTCTGCATCGCTTCTCGGCCTTTTGGCTAAGATCAAGTGTAGTATCTGTTCTTATCAGCTTAATATCTGATACGCTGCTCATTGAGTAGCTCATATATTAAACTGATTTTTGGAAACTGGCTGTGGAATAAGCGGCTTGCTGCGTCCCAGCCACGGGTTGTCTCGGTATTGCACTACCTCCGAGTACGGCCCCCTTCCCTTTCGGGAAGACACATTCAAGCAACACCTCGAGCATCATTTACGTGCTGTTCATGCGAGCTATAGCGGGAGAGATCAATAAGAGACAGGATCGTCATTAAGACGACGGGTCATAATCACCGCGATGCACCGTTCCCACATGGAGGATGAAATCAGCCGGGGACAGTCGGTGTACAGGGACGCCAAATAAACTCATACTTACCTGACGCGGGAGGTTTACCGTGATCACCAAGGCGGTCCTCTCAGGGTGAGGCCCTCTCATTGCACTTCGATTGGGTTGACCCCTGCGATTACCCCAAATGTGGGTAACTCGAGCGTATAATTTCTGGTAGTGGGGACCTGCGTTCGCGCTAGTCCCCGAACAATACGAATCAAGTGTAATCACAACACAATCACAACGAGCGACTCGTGAAGCACGGACTTCACACCGCTTGTAATCAGTCAACTATTGTAAAATTTCTAACTTCTAATAGCGAACAACTTGCTCTCACATTACCGTCATGGTGGGCAGAGGCTTTAGTCGTGTTTGGTCTGCATTCTAGCGGTGTTTTTGCGATGAAACGAGCGAAGGTGAGCTGTGTTTTGATCAGTTGTTGCTAACCGGCGATGAAAGTTCAGTGCGACTGTTTCGTCACTAAAATAGAACAGTGGAATACGCGCGCTGCTTTGCAACCTTCGCGCTTTATTATAGTGAGTGAAAACATGATCTCGAAAAGCATTTATTTGGACAAGGTTTACGCTATGAATGGCATCTCAGCTTGTATGAGATGCTAGCTGAGTAATGTTCGTGTTCACTCGCGGTGTAAACGCGCGACCAATGCGATAATACTGCGCACTTTCTCTCATAGTATTTTACTGCATTGAGAGACATTTCCTATGCGAGTACTAACGCTCTTACAGGCTTTCACAATCCACTGATCTGATCGCTTGTAATATTATGACTCTACTTGAATCTGCTGAACGTTTGCGAACGTTTACGACCGCGATTTTGATTACAATACGGTCGCTGAGTATGCCTGAATTGTCTATAGATCGAGTTGAGAACGCATACAACTGAGGGATTTCTTTAGCTTAGACAATGACCAACCTGCACTAACTTTTTCTTTATAGTTTAGAAAAAAAATGAAAAAGAAATGCCTACAGCACGCGGTATTCCCAGGCGGTCACCCATCCAAGTACTAACCGCGCCCAATCGAGCTTAACTTCGGTGATCGGACGAGAACCGGTGTTTTCTCGATGGTATGGCCGTAGACGAAAGATCTCGGTGATATTTTAGACTTTTATAGCGGTGCGGTGAGAACGTACGCACGCACTAGCGCGGTAAAAATGTCTCATTGCACTCGCAAAGACGCTGTATCAAGCGAATACTGCTCGTACGTGATAGCACTACGTTCATGACTGATCATCACATGTGATCTTAGGAGGCAGAAGGGCCTAAAACCGAGTCCGTCACCCACATGGCGGAGGCCTAGAATGATAAACGCTCCCTGTAGTCCGAGCCAGATTCTGCATCGCTTCTCGGCCTTTTGGCTAAGATCAAGTGTAGTATCTGTTCTTATCAGCTTAATATCTGATACGCTGCTCATTGAGTAGCTCATATATTAAACTGATTTTTGGAAACTGGCTGTGGAATAAGCGGCTTGCTGCGTCCCAGCCACGGGTTGTCTCGGTATTGCACTACCTCCGAGTACGGCCCCCTTCCCTTTCGGGAAGACACATTCAAGCAACACCTCGAGCATCATTTACGTGCTGTTCATGCGAGCTATAGCGGGAGAGATCAATAAGAGACAGGATCGTCATTAAGACGACGGGTCATAATCACCGCGATGCACCGTTCCCACATGGAGGATGAAATCAGCCGGGGACAGTCGGTGTACAGGGACGCCAAATAAACTCATACTTACCTGACGCGGGAGGTTTACCGTGATCACCAAGGCGGTCCTCTCAGGGTGAGGCCCTCTCATTGCACTTCGATTGGGTTGACCCCTGCGATTACCCCAAATGTGGGTAACTCGAGCGTATAATTTCTGGTAGTGGGGACCTGCGTTCGCGCTAGTCCCCGAACAATACGAATCAAGTGTAATCACAACACAATCACAACGAGCGACTCGTGAAGCACGGACTTCACACCGCTTGTAATCAGTCAACTATTGTAAAATTTCTAACTTCTAATAGCGAACAACTTGCTCTCACATTACCGTCATGGTGGGCAGAGGCTTTAGTCGTGTTTGGTCTGCATTCTAGCGGTGTTTTTGCGATGAAACGAGCGAAGGTGAGCTGTGTTTTGATCAGTTGTTGCTAACCGGCGATGAAAGTTCAGTGCGACTGTTTCGTCACTAAAATAGAACAGTGGAATACGCGCGCTGCTTTGCAACCTTCGCGCTTTATTATAGTGAGTGAAAACATGATCTCGAAAAGCATTTATTTGGACAAGGTTTACGCTATGAATGGCATCTCAGCTTGTATGAGATGCTAGCTGAGTAATGTTCGTGTTCACATCGCGGTGTAAACGCGCGACCAATGCGATAATACTGCGCACTTTCTCTCATAGTATTTTACTGCATTGAGAGACATTTCCTATGCGAGTACTAACGCTCTTACAGGCTTTCACAATCCACTGATCTGATCGCTTGTAATATTATGACTCTACTTGAATCTGCTGAACGTTTGCGAACGTTTACGACCGCGATTTTGATTACAATACGGTCGCTGAGTATGCCTGAATTGTCTATAGATCGAGTTGAGAACGCATACAACTGAGGGATTTCTTTAGCTTAGACAATGACCAACCTGCACTAACTTTTTCTTTATAGTTTAGAAAAAAAATGAAAAAGAAATGCCTACAGCACGCGGTATTCCCAGGCGGTCACCCATCCAAGTACTAACCGCGCCCAATCGAGCTTAACTTCGGTGATCGGACGAGAACCGGTGTTTTCTCGATGGTATGGCCGTAGACGAAAGATCTCGGTGATATTTTAGACTTTTATAGCGGTGCGGTGAGAACGTACGCACGCACTAGCGCGGTAAAAATGTCTCATTGCACTCGCAAAGACGCTGTATCAAGCGAATACTGCTCGTACGTGATAGCACTACGTTCATGACTGATCATCACATGTGATCTTAGGAGGCAGAAGGGCCTAAAACCGAGTCCGTCACCCACATGGCGGAGGCCTAGAATGATAAACGCTCCCTGTAGTCCGAGCCAGATTCTGCATCGCTTCTCGGCCTTTTGGCTAAGATCAAGTGTAGTATCTGTTCTTATCAGCTTAATATCTGATACGCTGCTCATTGAGTAGCTCATATATTAAACTGATTTTTGGAAACTGGCTGTGGAATAAGCGGCTTGCTGCGTCCCAGCCACGGGTTGTCTCGGTATTGCACTACCTCCGAGTACGGCCCCCTTCCCTTTCGGGAAGACACATTCAAGCAACACCTCGAGCATCATTTACGTGCTGTTCATGCGAGCTATAGCGGGAGAGATCAATAAGAGACAGGATCGTCATTAAGACGACGGGTCATAATCACCGCGATGCACCGTTCCCACATGGAGGATGAAATCAGCCGGGGACAGTCGGTGTACAGGGACGCCAAATAAACTCATACTTACCTGACGCGGGAGGTTTACCGTGATCACCAAGGCGGTCCTCTCAGGGTGAGGCCCTCTCATTGCACTTCGATTGGGTTGACCCCTGCGATTACCCCAAATGTGGGTAACTCGAGCGTATAATTTCTGGTAGTGGGGACCTGCGTTCGCGCTAGTCCCCGAACAATACGAATCAAGTGTAATCACAACACAATCACAACGAGCGACTCGTGAAGCACGGACTTCACACCGCTTGTAATCAGTCAACTATTGTAAAATTTCTAACTTCTAATAGCGAACAA